>NC_045982.1:8324023-8621523 GCF_010909765.2 Amblyraja radiata | reverse complement strand
CAGACGGGATTTGTTGAATTTCTCAACTTGAGCTTTGAAGAAGTGTCTCGACCCGAAACATCACTCATTCCTTCTCTCCAGAGATGCTGCCTGTCCCGCTGAGTTCCTCCAGCATTTGGTGTCTATCTTCTGCTTAATAATATCACTGCCCTTGCACTTAGAAGCAGGTAAAGATCAGGATTTGCCACGCGGCATGGTCTGCTGAAACGACACAGTTGGAGAAGAGAGGAGGAAGGCCCAAGTTCCTTTTACAGCCAGCGTGTGCTCACCACTTGGAGAATGTGTGGCAGGAGGAAGCATGAGGAGACGTCAGCAGTCTCAAAGAGATAGAGAGAAACCTTTGAGTGGAGGGGAGGGCAGTGAGCAATATTCATCAATATTGACCAGATGAAAGCAATGATATGAGACAAGGATGGCATTGTCCAAACTGCCAGTGTGTGATTGAATAAAGAATGTGTGTAGTGTACTGTGAAATTGATGCTCGGCAGGCTGATTGAAAGATTGAAAGCTCGCCAGAGCAAAAAAGTGGGACTTAAAACAATATTCCGACCATGAGACATCTTCAATAAAACCGAAAATGTTACCTCTGGGGGGCAGGGGGAACAGAATGCAAAAGTAAAATACAAGGATAGAAGTCAGCAACCTTTCCAATCCAAAGAATAATGGTCACAATATAATTTACCTGGCACAACCATTACACTAAGAAACTATGGGTGTCACTGGCTTGCTTGATGTACTTCTGCACAGACTGGGACATTTGAAAAGAACATTAAAATTTCAAATGAGACCAACTAAGATAGAGAGTGATGCTGGGCTAAATCTTACTTTCTTTTTTCCCCCCGCATTTGGAAGTTGATATGTTGAGAGATACAGCATGGAAGCAGGCCCTTCGGCCCAACCGAGTCCGTGCCGAGCAACGATTACCTGTAGGTACACAAAAAAAGCTGGAGAAACTCAGCGGGTGCAGCAGCATCCATGGAGCGAAGGATTCCTTCGCTCCATAGATGCTGCTGCACCCGCTGAGTTTCTCCAGCTTTTTTTTGTGTACCTTCGATTTTCCAGCATCTGCAGTTCCTTCTTAAACGATTACCTGTACACTAGTTCTATAGAAACATAGAAACATAGAAAATAGGTGCAGGAGTAGGCCATTCGGCCCTTCGAGCTTGCACCGCCATTCAATATGATCATGGCTGATCATCCAACTCAGTATCCTGTACCTGCCTTCTCTCCATACCCCCTGATCCCTTTAGCCACAAGGGCCACATCTAACTCCCTCTTAAATATAGCCAATGAACTGGCCTCAACCACCCTCTAATCCTATACACTAGGGGCAATTTTACAGAGGCCAATTGACCTACAAACCTGCACGTCTTTGGAAGGTGGGGGGAAACCGGAGCTCCCGGAGAAAACGCACGCGGTCACATGGAGAACGTAGAAACTCCGCTCGGACAGCACCCGTAGTCAGGATCGAACCCGGGAGTCTGGCGCTGTAAGGCAGCAACTCTACCACTGTGCCTATTTCCTTCGCTCCATAGATGCTGCTGCACCCGCTGAGTTTCTCCAGCATTTTTGTGTACCATGGGACATGAGGTGTCTGAATGCTCCTTCTCCACTTTAATGTATGTCCACAAGAGAGAGGATGAGGCCATTTGGGCCCATTGTGTCCATGCTAGCTCATACAGCAATCCCATTCCCCCAATAATTTTCCCTGTGATCCAATTGTCCCGGCCATTCCCATCAACTACCCCACATCCTGCATCTCACTTACACACTTGGGCCAATGGCCAGTAAGCAGCTAACCTACCAAGGTCCTTTTCTTGGGGACGCGAGGAGAATCCAGAGCACTTGAAAGAATCTCATGGGATCAACAGAGGACAGAATTGAACCCAGATCACTGGAGATCAACTAGCAATGCCATTTGGTTTTCTGAGGATGTTGATGTAAGGGTTGGTAGAGAACCTTGATAATGCGAATACACACACAATGCTGGAGTAACTCAGCAGGACAGGCTCCAGAATCTTCATTGGATTATCACTGTCAACACTCACAAATTATTTTTATACGTTGGTTTGAAGAGAAGGAATGGGTGACGTTTCGGGTCGAGACCCTTCTTCAGACTGGAATTGATAATGTGGATGTTGTGTGCAAGGCCCATCGTCTTGTCTGCTTCAAAGCACACGTCGAGGATAAGTAAGTAAGTTTATTGGCCAAGTATTCACATACAAGGAATTTGCCTTGGTGCTCTGCCCACAAGTAACAACATGACATACAGTGACAGTTACGAATGACTCAGAAAACACTAAACATTAATAATAATAAAACATTAATGATAAAACACCATTGATCAACACCATGGATGACCTGATGCTTCACTGCTAACGAACTCGAGGATCACCTGCGTATTTGCAGAATGACTGAGGATTGTGGAGATCCAGTCCACTACAGACTCACCTGCAGAAGGAGCCTCTCATCACCCACCACCACGGTTTTACTCCAGTCGATAACATCGGAGAACGGAAGCTCCCAGCCATTGCTGAGCAAAACTGGAATGCAAGCAGCCTAGGAGAAATAAACACAATGGAATCACTGAACATGGTCTTCCAGTCAATACTTCTACAGATGTGCCGTATAAAGCATCTTATCGGGACGCATCACAGCATGGTTTGGGAACAGCTCCATCCAAGACCCCAAGATATTGCGGAGAATTGTGGACGCAACCAAGACCATCACACAAACCAACCTCCCTACCATTGATTCCATTTACACCTCACTCTGCCTCGGCAAGGCCACCAGCAGAATCAAGGACAAGTTGCACCCTGGCCACTCCCTCTTCTTCCCTCTCCCATCGGGCAAAAGGTACAGAAGTGTGGAAACGCACACCTCCAGACTCAGTTTCTTCCCAACTGTTATCAAGCAACTGAACCATCCTGGAGAGCAGTCTTGAGAAACTATCTACCTCATTGGAGACCCTCGACTATCTTTGATTGGACTTTACTGGACTTTATCTTGCACTAAACGTTATTCAAGTAATTCCCTTTATCATGTATCTGTACACTGTTGGCGGCTCGATTGTAATCATGTATTGTCTTTCCGCTGACTGGTTAGCACACAATAAAAGCTTTTCACTGTTCCTCGGTACACATAACAATAAATGAAACTAATATAAAGAACAGAGGGTTTTCAGCTTGTTACTTGCACGAGGTTAAGAATCACATAAGTGAGGATTGCTCTTTGGTATTTCAGAAGCGACCATCCTGAATAACTGTGTAGATGCTGGTTTACACCGAAGATAGGGACAAAATGCTGAAGTAACTCAGCGGGACAGGCTGGGTTTTCGGGTCGAGACCCCAAACATCACCCATTCTGTCTATCCTGAGCAGCATCCTGAATAACTAAGGTACACAAAAATGCTGGAGAAACTCAGCGGGGTGCAGCAGCATCTATGGAGCGAAGGAAATAGGCAACGTTTCGGGCCGAACCCCTTCTTCAGACCTCCTTCGCTCCATAGATACTGCTGCATCCACTGGGTTTCTCCAGCATTTTTGTGTACCTTCGATTTTCCAACATCTGCAGTTCCTTCTTAAACATCCTGAATAACTATGTGGTTTCTAATTGAATAGTGGAGAAACCTGGTTTTGACGCAGCAGAAACCATTATATTATCTTAATTGGATCTGTGTGGAACTCGCTCATTGCAGCCATTTGATACAGAAACTGGCCTGTGATGAGTTCCACAGGATGTGATTGTGACAATGCTGATTAAACTACATGCCACATAACAAAGGTCTTTCCACTACTAAGGCCGGACAGAGCACCACTGAAACTCCAAACCGACGTATCAAAAGAATCTGTGAGTGTTGACGGTGATAATTGATTGAAGATTCTATAATTTTACACAGTCACAAAAAACTGGAGTAACTCAGCGGGACAGACAGCATCTCTGGAGAGAAGGAATGGGTGATGTTTCGGGTCGAGACCATTCTTACATCATAAGATCATAAGTGATAGGAGCAGAATTAGGCCATTCGGCCCATTAAGTCTACTCCACCATTCAATCTATCTCTCCATGCTAACCCCATTCCCCTGCCTTCTCCACATAACCTCTGACACCCGTACTAATCAAGAATCTATCTATCTCTGCATTAGATATATCCACTGACTTGGCCTCCACAGCCTTTTGTGGCAAGGAATTCCAGATTCAACACCCTCTGATTAAAGAAATTCCTCCTCATCTCCTTCCTAAAAGAATGTCCTTTAATTCTGAGGCTATGACCTCTAGTCCTAGACTCTCCCATTAGTGGAAACATCCTCTCCACATCCACTCTATCCACGCCTTTCACTATTCTGTACGTTTCAGTGGCGTTGCCCCTTATCCTTCTAAACTCCAGCGAGTACAGGCCCAGTGCCGTCAAACGCTCATCATATGTTACCCTACTCATTCCTGGGATCATTTTTCAAACTTGATGTCACGTGCATTGAACCTCCACCTACACATCAATCTCCAAAGGCAGGCACAGGACACCATGGATCAGGAATAGAAACAAAGGTACACAAAAATGCTGGAGAAACTCAGCGGGTGCAACAGCATCTATGGAGCGAAGGAAATAGGCAACGTTTCAGGCCGAAACCCTTCTTCAGGAATAGAAACAATATTGGATTATTTTTAACTTCTCTTTTATGATCTCTTTATTCTGGTCAGTGTATTTACTAAAGGAAGCTGGTGTAGGTTCTGGAAAAGTCTCAAAATCTCCTGGCGACCCACCTACAGCTCGGGAATTCCCGCTAATCTCCATGGCAACATGTTGAAAAATTCGCGGCGACCATAATTCTGCCAGCGACTAGTTCCCAGAATGCGGGAACTCCTCGCCACCATGAAGGCGACTCCCCGGCAACCACCCGCGAACATGTGCCGACCGCATAGTCCCCTGTAGTCGTCTAAAATGTCACCTAAGTGGGACAGGCCCATTAAGCAGCAACTCTACCATTGCGCCACCGTGCCTTGTCTCAGCAGCAGATGCGCTGGGAATATTGATACTACTTACTTGTGTTTGACCTTTCCATCTTGGTATTTCCACAGTCATAAAAAAAAATGCAGCGAATGGCAATTCCCATCTCCCCAGTACAAAGCTCTGTCAAATGCTGGATCAATAGCAAGTTTCAAATCCATGACATTTGTGTCACCGAGTGAGCATGGCAAGAAGGTGCACAGTAATGAGGCTTAGCTACCGTGTGGGTTTCCTGTGCACTTCAGAGCAGAGTTACTGTGCTACACCTTTAGACTTTACACAGGCTCAATTCCTCGCTGTAACTCTAAATAAACCAAGTGAAACGAGTGGAGAGTGTTCCGTAGACGGTGTTCCAAAACTCAGACTGGGAAAGTTAAAAAAAAACTCTTGGGATGTAAAGCTAAGATGGGTAAATGGAGTTGATGGAAAAATTCACATACGATGTAATTGCACTTAAAGGGCTGAATGGCTTACAACTGTCACAAAAAAGATTGCACATGAGAAGCAAGCCGAGGAGACAGTCCATCGATACAGTGATTAATCCACTGTCCACGTAAGCAAATATTCTACCAATAGAGGGCGGTACAGTGGCGCAGCTGTAGTTGCTGCCTTACAGCGTAAGAGACCCGGGTTCGATCCTAACTACGGGTGCTGTCTATACGGAGTTTGCATGTTCTACCTGTGACCGCGCGGGTTTTCTCCAGTTGCCTCCCATGCGCCAAAGATGTACTGGTTTGTAGATTAATTGGCTTCTGTACATTGTTCCGAGCGTGTAGAATAGTGCCAGTGTACGAGGTGATTGCTGGTCAGTGCCGTCTCAGTGGGCCGAAGGGTCTCTTTCCACTCTGTATCTCAAAAGACTAAAGTCTAAATCCTGATCTCACACTCAGTGGAGTTGAGTTGAGTTTTGTTTATTGTCACGTGTACCAAGGTACAGTGAAAAGCATTTGTTGCGTGCCAACCAGTCAGTGGAAAGACAATACATGATTACAATTGAGCCATCCACAGTGTACAGATACATCTTAAAGGGTATAATATTTATATAATGTCTTTGGAGTGCGGGAGGAAACCGAAGATCTTGGAGAAACCCCACGTGGTCACGGTGAGACCGTACAAACTCCTTACGGACAGCATCTGAAGTCGGGATCGAACCTGAGTCTCCAGTGCTGCAAGCACTGTAGGGGAACAACTCTACCGCACCACCCAATATTCCTAATGGAATCAAGCTGATGGATGATGAGGAGGGAGATAGGGAGGGGGGAAATTGGCTGACTGTCTCAAAGAAGAAGACAAGGCAGGTAGGTATGTGGCAGTTGAATGCCTCGGGTAGAAATCGAATAAATGGGTTAAAGAATAAGTGAAACGAAGGCCAGAAATTTGAAATCACCATTTCAAATATCTTGCCTTAATATCTCATGCAAAAAATGATGTTGATTGACTTACACTTCATTTCTCACAGCTCACACACACAGCGCACACATAGAGGGAATGTGTTACCTGAAGTGATTCCAGAAATCGGAAAGATCCCAATCTCCTCCCTCTTGGAACAAGGCAGAAGGTGGAGTTATGCAGCAATTCCTGATAGTCATACCTGCAAAATAAAAAGCAAAGCACAGTTAGTTAGGCTGCAGACATTCCTTCATTCGCATGAGGCACACTTATTTTAAACAAATAAATTAAACTGTGCACTCTGAGATAGCCTACTCTGAGAACTCCACACTCTTACAATTCTCATAGTCCCAGAGTTATACAGTGTGAAAACTGGCCCTTCAGTACCCACACCGGCCAACATGTCCCAGCTACACTAGTCCCACCTGCCTGAGTTTGACCCATATCCCTCTAAACCTGTCCTATCCCCAGTCTGAAGAAGGGTCTCGACCCGAAACTTCACCCATTCCTTCTCTCCAGAGATTCTGCCTGTCCCACTGAGTTACTCCAGCATTTTGTGTCTATCCATGTGCCTGTCTAACTGTTTCTTAAACTTTGGGATAGTCCCCGCCTCCATTACCTCCTCTGGCACCTCGTTCAATACACCCACCGTACTGAAAAACGTACTCCTCAGATTCCTATTAAATCTTTTTCCCTTCACCTTTAACCTATGTCGTTTGGTCCTCTATTCACCTACTCTGGGCAAGAGACTCTGTGCGTCTACCCGATCTATTCCTCTCATAATGATAATAATAATACATTTCATTTATGGGCGCCTTTCAAGAGTCTCAAAGACACCTTACAAAAATTTAGCAGGTAGAGGAAAAACATGTAAGGGGAATGAAATAAATAGTAGAGACATGACTAGTACACAAAGTAAAGACAGAATTCAATACAAAACACAATATGAGGCAATTAATGCACAGATGAAAAGGGAGGGGGACGTGGGGCTAAGGATAGGCAGAGGTGAAGAGATGGGTCTTGAGGCGGGACTGGAAGATGGTGAGGGACACGGAATTGCGCATCAGTTGGGGGAGGGAGTTCCAGAGCCTGGGAGCTGCCCTGGAGAAGGCTCTGTCCCCAAAACTGCGGATGTTGAACTTGTGGATGGAGAGGAGACCGGCTGATGTGGATCTGAGGGACCATGAGGGTTGGTAGGGGGAGAGGAGGTCAGTGAGATATGGGGGGGCCAGATGGTGGAGGGCTTTGTAGGTGAGGATCAGGATTTTGTAGTTGATCCGGTGGGAGATGGGAAGCCAGTAAAGTTGTTTGAGGACTGGAGTGATGTGATGCCAGGATTTGGCGTGGGTGATGAGTCGGGCGGCTGCGTTCTGGACCAGTTGGAGTTGGTTGATGTAGGTGGAGCTGATGCCAAGGAGAAGTGAGTTGCAGTAGTCCAGTCGGGAGGAGATGAAGGCATGGATGAGTCTTTCAGCAGCGGGAGGTGTGAGAGAGGGTCTGAGTTTGGCGATGTTGCGGAGATGAAAGAAGGAGGTTTTAATGACATGGCGGATGTGAGGCTCAAGGGAGAGGGTGGAATCAAAGATCACGCCAAGGTTGCGGGCCTGGGGAGATGGGGAGACAGTGGTGCCGTCGATGGTGAGAGTGGGGTTATTGATTTTGCTGAGTGTGGCTTTGGAGCCTATGAGGAGGAATTCTGTCTTATCGCTGTTGAGTTTGAGGAAATTATGTTGCATCCAGGTTTTTATAGCTGACAAACAGGAGTTGATATGGGAGAGGGGGGCGTTGTCGGGGGATTTGGTGCCGAGGTAGATCTGGGTGTCATCAGCGTAACAGTGGAAGTCCAGATTGAAGTGGCGGAGTATCTGACCAAGGGGGAGGATGTAGATGATGAAGAGGAGGGGGCCGAGTACGGAGCCTTGGGGAACGCCTTGAGTGACTGTGGCTGTAGCAGAGGAGTGGTTGTGGAGAGAGATGAAGTGGGATCTGTTGGAAAGGTAGGAACGGAGCCAGCTGAGTGCAGAGCCTTCAATGCCGAGGTCTTTGAGTCTGGTGAGCAGGATGTTATGGTTCACTGTATCGAAGGCTGCGCTCAGGTCGAGGAGGATGAGGATGTTGAGGGAACCAGTGTCAGCAGAGGTGAGGATGTCGTTGAGGACTTTGAGGAGAGCAGTTTCTGTGCTATGGAGGGGGCGAAAGCCAGATTGGAGGGGTTCAAGTAGGCTATACGCAAGGAGATGGGAATGAACTTGCGACGCAACGATACGCTCCAGGGTTTTTGAAAGAATGGGGAGGTTTGAGATAGGGCGGTAGTTAATGAGAGAGGAGGGATCAAGACCAGGTTTCTTTAAGATTGGTGTAACAGCAGCAGTTTTGAAAGCGGAGGGGACAATTCCTTGGGACAATGAGGAGTTGAAGAGATTAGTGAGGTAGGGGCAGAGTACGGGGAGGCAGGACTTCAGCAGGGGAGTGGGGAGAGGGTCGAGGGAGCAGGTAGTGGGTTTGGAAGAGCTGATGAGTTTGGAGATTTCAATAGGGGTGACCAGGTCAAACTGGGAGAGGAAGCAGTGTGGAGGAGGGGTAAGGAGGTCAGTGGAGATGTTGAAAGGAGGGGCCTTGGTAGGTGGTGGAGTAGATGCTGGGGAGTCGGGTACAGGGGATAAAGATTGATAGATGGTGCAGATCTTATCAGCGAAAAAGTGGAGGAATGAGTTGCAGAGATCCGGAGTAGAGGTAGGGAGAATGTTGGCTCGAGGCTTGAGGAGGTTGCCCACTGTGGAGAAGAGGGTTCTGTGGTTTAGGCAGGGATCGGTGAATATGGAGGAGAGGTAGGCAGATTTTGCAGCAATGAGGGCATCTTTGTAGTCAGTGAGGTGGAGTTTGTAAGCTTCAAGGTGGACTGTGAGAGATGATTTCTTTGTGAGTCGTTCAAGTCGGCGACCAGTCTGTTTCAGTTTACGAAGCGCAGGTGTGTACCAGGGTGAAGATGTGTTGAAAGTTACCGTTCTTGTTTTGAGGGGGCTATAGTGTTAAGGGAGGTAGACAAGGTGGAGTTGAGATGGTTTGTGAGATCATCAGGTGAGATGGGGGCTGAGTCCAGGGGGAGAGTGGTGGAGAGCAGGTCAGAGAGATGGTGGGGATCAATGGATTTTAGATTACGGAAGGTGATTTCTCGGAGGAAGCGGGGGCGAGGTGTCGGAGAAGGGATGGTGAACCGTATAAGCTTATGATCAGAGAGGGGGAAGAGGCAAGGATGGAGGTCGAGTACCGGTTGATTTGTGGAGCAGACCAGGTGAAGGATGTGACCTTTGTCATGGGTGGGAAAGGTGATTTTATACATTGATCTATTCCTCTCATGGCTATATACACTGATTCTGATCGTTTTAATCGTCCCAGTTTGGGGGGGAGGGGAGGTTATGTTTCAGCTACCAAGACCCTAAATGCAGGAATTCCCACTCTGAACATCTCTGATTTTCCTCCTCTGACATCCTTAACACTCACAAGAGGTGAAAATGGTCAGACAGCAGACATAGAAACATAGAAAATAGGTGCAGGAGTAGGCCATTCGGCCCTTCGAGCCTGCACCACCATTCGATATGATCATGGCTGATCATCCAACTCAGTATCCTGTACCTGCCTTCTCTCCATACCCCCTGTTCCCTTTAGCCACAAGGGTCACATCTAACTCCCTCTTAAATATAGCCAATGAACTGGCCTCAACTACCTTCTGTGGCAGAGAATACCACAGATTCACCACTCTCTGTGTAAAAAATGATTTTCTCATCTCGGTCCTAAAAGACTTCCCTCTTATCCTCAAACTGTGACCCCTAGTTCTGGACTTCCCCAACATCGGGAATAATCTTCCTGCATCTAGCCTGTCCAACCCCTTAAGAATTTTGTAAGTTTCTATAAGATTCCCCCTCAATCTTCTAAATTCTAGCGTGTACAAGCCGAGTCTATCCCGTCTTTCTTCATATGAAAGTCCTGCCATCCCAGGAATCAGTCTGGTGAACCTTCTCTGTACTCCCTCTATGGCAAGAATGTCTTTCCTCAGATTAGGAGACCAAAACTGTACGCAATACTCCAGGAGTGGTCTCACCAAGACCCTGTACAACTGCAGTAGAACCTCCCTGCTCTTATACTCAAATCCTTTTGCTATGAATGCTAACATACCATTTGCTTTCTTCACTGCCTGCTGCACCTGCATGCCTACTTTCAATGACTGGTGTACCATGACACCCAAGTCTCGTTGCATCTCCCCTTTTCCTAATCGGCCACCATTCAGATACCAGTCTACTTTCCTGTTTTTGCCACCAAAGTGGATAACCTCACATTTATCCACATTATACTGCATCTGCCATGCATTTGCCCACTCACCAAACCTATCCAAGTCACCTTGCAGCCTGCAGACGTGGAAGGAGAAACAATATTAACATTTTAGGCGGAAGGGCTTTCATCAGCCAACTATTTCTATTTTCAAAACGTTGCTGTAAAAAAATTCCCGAGGACAGGACATGTATTTTGTTAGAGTAATTATTTATTTATTTGTGTCAGGTTAAACAACACACTCCCCTTCCTGAACCCCTCTCTCATTCTTAAAGATGGTCCTCAAAACCTACCTCTTTGGTCAAGCTTTTAGTCATCCATAATGATACTTGGTGTCACTGCATAATGCCCTGTGAACTGCCTTTCTATGTGGAACCATATAAAGTTGATAGATAAATTCATGACAAGCTAAGAGTTTTCAACTCCTCATTATAAAAGGGTCAAGGAACTCATTGTGTAGGAAGAAGCTGCAGATGCTGGTTTACACCGAAGATGAGACACAAAATGCTGGAGTAACCTCAGTGTGCCAGCAAGGCAGGCGCTGCCAGAGCTGCAGAATTACTCCAGCATTTTGTGTCTATCTTCATGTATAAATAACTCATTGTTGGGAAGGCTCCCAAAATCCGGCAGCTCCATTCGTGTCATAGAAGCAGAATGAGGCGATACAGCCCATCGAGTCCACTCCGCCATTTAATCATGGCTGACACATCTTTCCCTCTCAACCCCATTCTCCTGCCTTCTCACCATAACCTTTGACACTCTCACTAATCATGAACCTGTCCATCTCCGCTTTTATTCAAGCAATGCTGTTGTGTGTGTTTGCGCGAGGGAAGAGCGGTCGGGGCGGTGAAATGGTGAAATGATGAAGCTGATAAAGCTGGGAAAGATTCAGACGTTCTGATGTTAGAAATGGATCACCCAGAAGCAACTCCTCATAATCCCATTAAATTCATTTGCAAAGCCGCATTCCAATTTTCTATTGGTGCCACCTTAACGAACCATTGGATATAGTCACTTACAATCTGTGTCCATCTTTTCCAAATTGCCAAATACTAATTTTAAACTTTAGACTTTAGAGTTATAGCGCGGAAACAGGCCCTTCGGCCCACCAAGTGCACGCTGATCAGCAATCACCCCATACACTAGCATTATCCTACACACCAGGGACCATTTACTATTTTTACCAAAGCCAATTAACCTACAAACCTGTCGGTGTTTGTAGTGTGGGAGGAAACCGGGGCACACGGTGAAACCCCGCATAGTCACAGGGTGAAATTGCAAACTTGGTATAGACAGCAGACATAGTCAGGATCAAACCCAGGTCTCTGGCGTTGTAAGGCAGTAACTCTACCGCTGCACCACCGTGCCGCACCTTATTTCGAGGTATCGTTATAGAGTCGGCACTTGGTTTGTATGAGGTAATAAGGTCACTGGTTTGTCAAAGCCTCCGTGCTGTCCTGTCAATGCTGCCAGGTAAATGGCATCAACCCAAATGCGAGGAACTGGCAGGGAGGCTGGGCTGTTCATTTTGCCAGCTGTGGCCCTGATGAATGACCAGATCCAATCTCTCCTGTAAATGGCAGAACCGAGCATTGACAGCCCAAATAATTCAGGCTAAAGATACTAACTCCAATTTATTGCAAGGCATAAAATTGTAGCAAGATAAATAAATCAAAGTACATTACTCCCTCTGGTACCTATAAACTGCGTGTTAAGACCATTGCAACAAAGCCTTGAGTTTCATTGTCTGTGTAACTCGTCTTGGACTAGAGGTCATAGCTTCAGAATTAAAGGACGTTCTTTTAGGAAGGAGATGAGGAGAAATGTCTTTTGTCAGAGGGTGGTGAACCTGTGGAATTCTTTGCCATAGGAAGCTGTGGAGGCCAAGTCAGTGGATATTTTTAAGGCAGAGATAGATAGATTCTTGATTAATACAGGTATCAGAGGTTATGGGGAGAAGGCAGGAGAATGGGGTTAGGAGGGAGAGATAGATTAGCCATGATCGAATGGCAGAGTAGACTTGATGGGCCAAATGGTCTAATTCTACTCCTATCACTTATAACCTTATCACTAGCTCACAAGCTAACAAAGGACCATTTCCGTAATCATCATTACTTTTTTGCATGTCTATCATTCATTTCATCTATATCTCTCTGTATCACCATCTATACTGCTCGTTTCCTTTTCCCCTGACTCTCAGTCTGAGGAAGGGTCTCAACCCGAAACGTCACCCATTCCCTCTCTCCAGAGATGCTGCCTGTCCCGCTGAGTTACTCCAGCTATTTTTTTTCGATCTTCGCTTTAAACCAGCATCTGCAGTTCCTTTCCGATACCTTTCATAATTCTTAATGTTCTTTATCCGTGACTGGGAAGAAAGCAAACGTGGTGATGCAGGTCCCAGGATTTAGCCCCCCTACAGGAAATTTACCAGTTACAGGATGTGGGCTGACCTGCCACTCGTAGACTTATCATATCGAAGAATAGAGCCTTTGTTCACAGCTAGAATGAAGCATGTTGCCTGGGGAATTGTAAAAGCACAATGACTTCCATCTCTTTTTTTTTAAATCAAAAATATTTATTCAAATATTAAAATAATATATACAGTTGTGGCAGCACCTGGTGGTAGGTCACGGGCAGAGCGAACCCTCGGCTCTGGAGGGAGGAGTTAGGTGTCTTGGTGTGGGAGGCGCAGGTCATGGGGTCGACCCTTAGAGGTATTTAAGGTCGGGCAGCGCCCGTGCCCATTTGAGGAGTAGGGAGCTGTATCTTACCGATTAAAACACACCTCAAGCACACAACTTG
The DNA here is from genome assembly GCF_010909765.2 of Amblyraja radiata. Lineage (NCBI taxonomy): Eukaryota > Metazoa > Chordata > Chondrichthyes > Rajiformes > Rajidae > Amblyraja > Amblyraja radiata. The sequence goes on along the minus strand of NC_045982.1, from coordinate 8,608,001 downwards.
TGTCCGCTTAGATTCTGGCTGGACTCCTGCGAGTTCCCGCTATACAATACAGCCACCACCATAATACACCACAAACGATAAACTACTATGCAACTATCTTACAATCCTTGTCAAGGATGCATTCAACTCCCCGCGGTGCCCTGAAACCCCCCAGGTCGCCCGTGGACAGCGCATAGTCCCTCTCTAACACCAACAGGGCACGGACGTAACCCCGGAAAAGGCGCAGGCAGCCGGCTCAGGCACAGCCCTCTTCCTTCCGCCTGGCGCCTTGACTCGCGGATGGCCAGCTTGGCCAGGCAATGACTTCCATCTCATTTCTGGCTCCACAAATGCATAAACAGCTAGGTGTTTCCACAATGAACAACCTGCTCTACCTCCATTTTCTAATGTGCCTGCACAGCTGCAGCAAGTGAGTTTCATTTTTCCGGTGCGTGGATCAAATAAAGATACAACTTTTAATGCTCAGCTTGCTGAATCTTAATGGGAATCTGAGGGGCAACTTTCTCACACAGAGGGTGGTGGAGTGTGATGGAACAATTTGCCAGAGGAGGTAGTTGAGGCTGGGACTATCCCAACGTTTAAGAAACAGTTAGAGAGGTACATAGATAGGACAGGTTATGGGGGGGTATGTAGAGGGATATGGGCCAAATGTGGGCAGATGGGATTAGTGTAGCTGGGACATGTTGGCCAGTGTGGGCAAGTTGGTCTGAAGGGCATGTTTCCACTGTATCACTCTATGACTATGAATTCACAAGTATGTACACAATGACCAACATCTAGACATTTCTATGATCGGAAACTTCAAAGACTCCACAGTAATTAAGTGGAAGCAGTGCCACTTTTAATTTTTACCCTTATATCTGTATTCACAGTGTTGACAAATAAAGCGAACTCCACTTGGCCTGGCATGGATTGAGAATATTAAATTACCCCGCACTTTCCACAGCACGGCACACCATCGGGGCTGTAGCGTGATTTTATTAAGAGTCGCAAGCATTAATCTTTGATAAACTTTTATTAGGTTTTGATGTCTGGTGTGTAACACCATTAACAAATGAATTTAGGCCAAGCTGTAATCGAGTCTCACAGCGCAGTACACACCACGTCCTTTCCCCGTGGGGCCTCCATCCCACTAAGTAAAGAACAACATTTCTAACTTCATAATTGACTTTGGAACCTATGTTGTTGGACTAATAGTCCAGGAAGTTCAGAGAATCAGAGCTGAGTTTTTAACTGGGCAAGGAGAATTTGATTACAGTTTTTCAAAACTGGAAACTTCAAGCTGTTATTGTACACCAGCTCCTGTCCTCTAAGACGATAAACATGTGGAACAAATGAGAGTGAAGTGGTTTTTAGGCTTTCAAGTCCTGTCAAAGTGATTAGTTTAGTTATGAGACACAGCATGGAAACAGGCCATCTGTCTGAAGAAGGGTCTCGACCTGAAAGATTTTGTGTCTATCTTCGATGGAAACAGGCCATTCAGCCCATCTAGTCCACATTGTCCTTCGATAGCTTTAACACTATGCTATCCCATTGCCTACACATTAGGAACAATTTTATAGAAGCCAATAGCCTACGGAAGGAACTGCGGATGCTGGTTTAAACCGATGGTAGCCACAAAATGGTGGAACTCAGCGAGACAGGCAGCATCTCTGGAGAGAAGGAATGGGTGATTTTTTGGGTCGAGACCCAGAGTCCGAAGAAGGGTCTCGACCCGAAAAGGTCACCCATTCCTTCTCTCCAGAGATGCTGCCTGTCCCGCCGAGTGACTCCAGCATTTTGTGTCTAACTTACAAACCTGCAGGTCTTTGGGAGAACGTACAAACTCCACACAGACAGCACGCAAGGTCAGGATTGAACCCGGATCTCTGGTGCTGTGAGGTAGCAGCTCTGCCAGCTGTGCCACTGTGCCGACCAAGGTTAGTGTTCGAGATTAAAGCACATGTCGTCAGGACAAACACCTCGGCATAGAACTTAGACAGATGTTGGAATAAGCATGGCTTCTTCTGGGTGACAAGCAGTGAATAGTGTGGTGCCCTGGAGACTTGTCCTTGTGCTTCAATTATTCACAATATTTTCCAATGGTTTGGATGTTGGAATTAAATGTGACTTTTGTGGACGACACAAAGTTGAGAGTGTGAAGTAAGGATGGTGGGTGAGTTACGAATGGTACGATGAACTATGGATAGTATGCAAAAACAAGGCAATATGATTTAGAAAAGTTAGATAAATGGGCAAATGCATGGCAGATACAGTTTAACATGGATTAATGTGAGGTTATCCACTACTGAAAACAGAAAGTCCGATTTTTATCTGAATGATGAAATATTGGGAAATGGGACCATGCATCACGATGACGGTGGTGTGGTATACCAGCTGTGTTCAGATGCAGCTAGCAGTATGGATGATAGATAGAGCACTGGCCTTCCTTGCAAAAGTATTCGGTTAATGGAGCAGGAATATCCTGCTATAGATAGACAGGGCCTCACTGAAACCACCTCTAGAGTCTTGTATACAGTTTTGTTTTAGAGTCACAGACTGATACAGTGTGGAAACAGGCCCTTCTGCCCAACTTGCCCACACCGACCAGCATATTCCATCTACACTCGTCCTACCTGCCTGCGCTTGGCCTATATCCCTCTAAGCTTGTCCTATCCATGTCTTATTGCTTCTTAAACGTTGCGATAGTCCCAGGCTCAACTATCAGTCTATCCGCTGACTGGTTAGCACTCGACAAAGGCTTTTCACTGTACCCCGGTATACATGACAATAAACTAAACTAAATCTCCTCCGGCAGCTCGTTCCATACACCCACCATTCTTTGTGTGAAAAAGTTACCTGTCAGATTCCTGTAAAATTGATACTCCTTCACCTTAAACCCATGACCCTTGGTTCTCGATTCCCCTACTCTGGGCAAGAGACTGTGCATCTATCTATCTGATCGTTTCCTTCTTTTAATAAGGATGCTCATAGCAAGAAGTGAATGTAACAAAGCCCCCCTATAAAATACTAAAGTCAGAGCCTTCAAGAAGTGCCAGGGCCAGCAATGTCTCATTGAAGCTTATCCACAAAGATGGATTTGAAATTTAAATAGTGATCCTTTCTAAATGTGAACCAATAGCTTGCCATAAATCTAACTCTGGACAAAGTCTGATAAGGAAACTTCACAAAGTCGATTGGGATTAAAAAAAAAATCCTTCAATGCATTTGATCTCTTCTTTTCAAAATAAAACCAAGCAGTTGAACATTTAAAGGATTCGTATATCAGTCCTGTCTCTCCTTATCGATTGGTCCTCAATAACCTGTGCTGTCAGTTCATCCCCTCGACCCAGAAATTGAAACTGTTTGTATTAAAATGTTTTATTGCAACTTGGGCGGCACGGGCGCCTTACAGCGCCAGAGACCTGGGTTTGATGCTGACTACAGATGCTGTCCGTATGGAGTTAGTGCGTTCTCCCCGTGACCTGCGTGGGTTTTCTCCGGGTGATCAGGTTTCCTCCCACACTCCAAAGTCGTACAGGTTTGTAGGCTAATTAGCTTGGTGAAATTGTTAATTGTCCCTTGTGTGTGTGGGATGGTGCACGGGGATCGCTGGTCGGTGCAGACTCGGTGGGCCGAAAGGCCTGTTTCTCCCGTAAAGTCCAAAGATGTGACTGAGCATATGTTCAGCATACTAAAGAGATGTGTGATCCATTATTGTTGAGTTTAGTTTAGAGATACAGCATGGAAACAGGCCCTTCAGCCCACCGGGTCTGCACCGACACACTAGGGACAATTTGACAATCTTTACCAATGCCAATTAATGTACAAACCTGCACATCTTTGGAGTGTGGGAGGAAACCGGAGAAAACCCATGTGGTCACGGGGAGAACGTACAAGCTCCGTACAGACAGCACTCGGGAATCAGGATCGAACCCGGATCACTGGAGCTGTAAGGCAGCAACTCCACCACTGCACCACCATGCTGCCCAAGGCACATTCCAGGTACTGGAATCCAAAGAGAATATTTCTTGTACTAATTAGTTTTTCACAATCCTATGTATTCTTGCCAAGCCTTTACGTTTATGACACTACTCTTCCATGTTGACTTCTCGTTACGCTTCACTAAATTAAGGTGTCCTCGGAAACACCTTTTGTCAATGCTGAGTACACACAGTCATTTCTCACACGCTGGCATAACTTATTGTGTCTTTTAATTAACATGTTCATCACTTGACGTAGCTCATGAATTGAACGGTTCTTTGTCTTTTGGATGAAACATGAAAAGTCTTTCTGGGCAGACAAATAAACTTCATTGACCTTACCTGTCATCCTATCAAAGACATTCTCTCCATTCAGCTCATCTTTAATTGCAACATTTAGTTTAGTTTAGTTTAGTTTAGAGATACAGCGCTGACACAGGCCCTTCGACCCACCGACCAGCGATCCCCGCACATTAACTCTAGCCTAAATACACTTTTACATTTACAACAAGCCAATTAACCTGTAAACCTGTACGTCTTTGGAGTGTGGGAGGAAACCGAAGATCTCGGAGAAAATCCACGCAGGTCACGGGGAGAAGGTACAAACTCCGTACGGGCAAGCACCCACGGTCGGGATCGAACCCGACACCCTGGCGCTGTAAGGCAGTATCTCTACCGCTGCGCCACCATGCTGCCCATTGCTTGCCACCTAAATCTAGCTTATTTTACCTCTCTTTCCCAGTTCTGATGGAGTGAGCCAAACACTAAGTGTGACCTGTCCCTACTTTTACAGATGCTATCTGACCTGCAGCGTGTTTCCAACATATTCTGCTTACATTTCGTACTTCCAGCATCTGTATTTCTTTGGAATTCCAAGTTTTTTTTTGTAACTGCAGCTGTATTCTGGTTCCTAATTTAAAAAAAAAATACTTTTTCACCACTCATGTACAGCGGAATGTGGCAACTCTCCAGATCTTAGACAAGAACATCTGCCTAGCTTACTATTGCTACAAGTACAGCTGTCGTCATGAAACATCCCATCCTGACTTGAACTGGTTGAACTGATTGAAAGATACAGCGTGGAAACAGGCCCTTCGACCCCATGACTCCACACCGACCATCGGTCACCATTTTGTGCATATCTTTCATTCTTTTGCTCTACGACGGATGGCACAATGGGCTAAGTGTTCGGCTGGCAACCGGAAGGTAGCCGGTTCGAATCCCGCTTGGAGTGCATACTGTCGTTGTGTCCTTGGGCAAGACACTTCACCCACCTTTGCCTGTGTGTGAATGTGTGTGAGTGATTGGTGGTGGTCGGAGGGGCCGTAGGCGCAGATTGGCAGCCACGCTTCCATCAGTCTGCCCCAGGGCAGCTGTGGCTACAGAAGTAGCTTACCACCACCGAGTGTGACTGAGGAGTGAATGAATAATGCGATGTAAAGCGCCTTGAGTATTAGAAAGGCGCTATATAAATCCCATCCATTATTATTATTATTATTATTATATCTCTCTACATCACTGTGTACATCTCTCAATTTATTTTCCCCTGAAGAGTCTTGACCCGAAACGTCACCCATTCCTTTTCTCCAGGGATGCTGCCTGTCCCGCTGAGTTACGCCAGCATTTTGTGTCTATCTTCGAACATCCGTTCATGCCAGTTCTATGTTATCCCACTTTCTCGCCCACTCCCGACACACGGGAGGCAATTTACAGAGGCTAATTAACCTGCAAACCCGCACGTCTTTGGGATGTGGGAGGAAACCAGAGCAGCCGGAGGAAAGAAACCATGCTATCACAGGGAGAACATGCAAACTCCACACAGACAGCACCCGAGTTCAGGATCGAATCCAGATCTCTGGTGTTCTGATACAGCATCTCTACCAGCTGGGCCACTGTGCCACCTTCATTAGAAATGTATTGTAGATGGGTCAACATTTTGGGACCCCCATCAGGAGAGCAACTTCGCCTCTCAGACATTCTGAGTTCAAGATGACTTCCTACCGCTTCCTCCAGGGTTAATTAGGCACAGACAATAAATAATTGTGGCCTTCCCTGCAATGGCTCTATTACAAGAGTGAATCGTAAAAATTCATAACTCCGCTATGTATCCAGAGAATGTGTCAGCAGCACCAAACCAATTTTTTAATTTGACAATAACAAGCAGCAGCAAGTTTTTTCTCCGACGGCTAGAGGCCATGTGAAATTTATGGTGGAGTTAATGAAATCCGAGCTTGGCTCAGGGACCCAGCCCTTCCGCAATATGGCAGCCAGCCCAACCCATTCATTCGGCCTCCACTAGAAAGTGCTGTCTGTGTGGAGCTTGTACGTTCTCCATGTGACCGTGTGGGCTTTTTACGGGTGCTCCGGTTTCCTCCCACATTCCAAAGACGTACAGGTGTGTAGGTTAATTGGCTGTGGTAAAAATTGTAAATGATCCCTAGTGCATAGGGTCGTGCTAGCACACGGGGATCGCTGGTCGGCACGGACTCGATGGGCCGAAGGGCCTGTTTCCGCGCTGTATCTCTAAACTAAACTAAGCATTGATGGAGAATCTTGAGTTGGGCTGAAGGGGTTGTTTCAAAGCTGAATGACCCTGTTGGCTCTAATTGTGGAATGAATGAGCAGTCCCGGAACACTGTAATTGTTAATACAACTTCAAGAAAGTTGAAAATGCTCATGGAATTGGAAGGAAATGAGGCATTTGGCAGGGTATTAGAGAGTTGAAATGCACTCAAAACGACAGGTACAAATTAAATATTTCCTTTCCCTAATATTTCTCAGGGACATTACTGTTGAACTCAATTGCGGAGGTCAAGTAACCAGCTGGTGGGACCTCTTCAGGAGGCTGTTTACAGTACATGTATAAGACATGAATTATCCTCACACACATGGAGATAATTCTCCCTGGTCAAGTGTGACATAATGATTTATAAATCAGCACTGTAGTTACAAGTGAATGTGGAGAGAAATTGTTAACTCCCTTCTAATGGTGGCCAAAAAACAATTGTAATGCCAGACAATGATAACAACTTCAATCTGAAAATCATTTTGTGTCTGCTTCATCCACTTTAATTGATTGCTCTGCATGTACAATCACGCTCTATTTGGCAAAGGTATTAAGTGTGCACCTCCCCGCATATGTACAAGGAATCATACCTGCACTGTTTTAGCAATATGCATTAATTTTTGCTATCTCATCCCATTCTTTCTTTTTTTCTTCCCACACTTCTATGAAGAATAGTTCTGTTTAGATTCATTGTCACGGTGAAGAACGTTGTTTTGCGTGCAGTTCCGTCAAATGGTGGGGTGTATATGGAATGATCTGCCAGAGGCAGGAACTTTAACCACATTTAAAATACATTTGCAGAGTTACATGGATAGGAAAGGTTTTGAGGGATATGGGCCAAATTGGAGATTGACAGATTCTTGATTAGTGCGGGTGCCAGGGGTTATGGGGAGAAAGCAGGGCAATGGGGTTGAGAGAGAAAGATAGATTAACCATGATTGAATGGCGGAGTAGACATGATAGGCCGAATGACCTAATTCTGCTCCTCTAACTTATGAACGTGGGCAGTTGGGAATAGTGTAGATGGGGCATCTTGGTTGGCTTGGGCAAGTTGGGCCAAAGTGCCTGTTTCTATGTTATATGGCTATGACACTAAGTCAGACAATATTGAATACAATCATGCCAAACTCAGGTAGAATGCAGAGAAAGACACATTGTGCAGAATATTGTTCTCAGCATTGTAGCAAAACAGTTCCAGAGAAAAAGTCCAATGTCTGCATTGAGGTAGATTGGAGAATTGGGGCTGCAACCTACCTTATGGAAAGATCGTTCAGAAGTCTGATAACAGATAGGAAGAAGCTGTTCCTAAGTCTGTGGTCCATGCATTAAAGCTTATGTATCTCCTGCCTGGTGGCAGCGGGGAGAAATAGGAATGACCAGGGTGAAGGAATCACAATAGGAGTATGGTTTGGCAGGCACAAGCAGATGTCCTGGTGTAACAATGCAGAGAATTGTGGATGCAGCCCAGACCATCACCCAAACCAACCTCCCTCCATTGGCTCCATTTAAACTTCACACTGCCTCGGCAAGTCCATCAGCATAATGAAGGACTAGTACACACACCGGCCACTCCCTCTTCTCCCCTCTCCCATCAGGCAAGAGGTAAAGAAGTGTGAAAACGCACGCCTCCAGGTTCAGGGATAGTTTCTTCCCAGCTGTTGTAAGGCAACTGAACAATCTGACCAACAACTAGAGAACAGTCCTGTGCTACTAACTACCACAATGGAGACCCGCAGACTCTCTTTAATCGGACTTTACAGGACTTTACCTTGCACTAAACTTTATTCACATTATTCCCTTTATCATGTATCTATACACTGCAAATGGCTCGATTATAATCATGTATTGTCTTTCCGCTGACTGGTTAGCAGGCAACAAATGCTTCCTCAGTACACGTGACAATAAACTAAACTAAAGGAACTAAAACTGAACCTTGGCATAACTACCTGATATAACCAGCCACAATGCTTACAGTATATTACCAAACAAAGGGAGCCAATTGTGGGTATTGAGTTAAAGCACTAAACGTAGACATTCATATAACCATATAACCATATAACAATTACAGCACGGAAACAGGCCATCTCGGCTCTACAAGCCCGTGCCGAACAATTATTTTCCCTTAGTCCCACCTGCCTGCACTCATACCATAACCCTCCATTCCCTTCTCATCCATATGCCTATCCAATTTATTTTTAAATGATACCAACGAACCTGCCTCCACCACTTCCACTGGAAGCTCATTCCACACCGCTACCACTCTTTGAGTAAAGAAGTTCCCCCTCATGTTACCCCTAAACTTCTGTCCCTTAATTCTGAAGTCATGTCCTCTTGTTTGAATCTTCCCTATTCTCAAAGGGAAAAGCTTGTCCACATCAACTCTGTCTATCCCTCTCATCATTTTAAAGACCTCTATCAAGTCCCCCCTTAACCTTCTGCGCTCCAGAGAATAAAGACCTAACTTATTCAACCTTTCTCTGTAACTGAGTTGTTGAAACCCAGGCAACATTCTAGTAAATCTCCTCTGTACTCTCTCTATTTTGTTGACATCCTTCCTATAATTGGGCGACCAAAATTGTACACCATACTCCAGATTTGGTCTCACCAATGCCTTGTACAATTTTAACATTACATCCCAGCTTCTATACTCAATGCTCTGATTTATAAAGGCTAGCATACCAAAAGCTTTCTTTACCACCCTATCTATATCAGATTCCACCTTCAAGGAACTATGCACGGTTATTCCCAGATAACTCTGTTCAACTGCATTCTTCAATTCCCTACCATTTACCATGTACGTCCTATTTTGATTTGTCCTGCCAAGGTGTAGCACCTCACATTTATCAGCATTAAACTCCATCTGCCATCTTTCAGCCCATTCTTCCAAATGGCCTAAATCACTCTGTAGACTTTGGAAATCCTCTTCATTATCCACAACACCCCCTATCTTGGTATCATCTGCATACTTACTAATCCAATTTACCACACCTTCATCCAGATCATTGATGTACATGACAAACAACAAAGGACCCAACACAGATCCCTGAGGCACCCCACTAGTCACCTGCCTCCAACCCGACAAACAGCCATCCACCATTACCCTCTGGCGTCTCCCATTCAGCCACTGTTGAATCCATCTTGCTACTCCTACATTTATACCCAACAGTTGAACCTTCTTAACCAACCTTCCATGAGGAACCTTGTCAAAGGCCTTACTAAAGTCCATATAGACAACATCCACTGCTTTACCCTCGTCAATTTCCCTAGTAACCTCTTCAAAAAATTCAAGAAGATTAGTCAAACATGACCTTCCAGGCACAAATCCATGTTGACTGTTCCTAATCAGACCCTGCTTATATATATTATCTCTAAGTATCTTTTCCATTAATTTGCCCACCACTGAAGTCAAACTAATAGGTCTATAATTGCTAGGTTTACTCTTAGAACCCTTTTTAAACAATGGAACAACATGCGCAGTACGCCAATCCTCGGGGACTATTCCCATTTCTAATGACATTTGAAATATTTCTGACATAGCCCCGGCTATTTCTACACTAACTTCCCTCAATGTCCTAGGGAATATCCTGTCAGGACCTGGCGACTTATCCACTTTTATATTTTTCAAAAGTGTCAGTACTTCTTTTACTTTGAAACTCATAGTGTCCATAGCTACTCTACTAGTTTCCCTTACCTCACATAATTCAATATCCTTCTCCTTGGTGAATACCGAAGAAAAGAAATTGTTCAATATCTCCCCCATCTCTTTTGGCTCTGCAGATAGCTGTCCACTCTGTCTCTCCAATGGACCAATTTTATCCCTCGTTATCCTTTTGCTATTAATATAGCTGTAGAAACCCTTTGGATATACTTTCACCTTACTTGCCAAAGCAACCTCATATCTTCATTTAGCTTTTCTAATTTCTTTCTTAAGATTCTTTTTACATTCCTTATACTCCTCAAGCACCTCATTTACTCCATGCTGCCTATAATTATTGTAGATCTCCCTCTTTTTCCGAACAAGATGTCCAATTTCCCTTGAAAACCAGGGCTCTTTCCAATTTTTACTGTTTCCTTTCAACCGAACAGGAACATAAAGATTCTGTACTCTTAAAATTTCCCCTTTAAATGTACTCCATTTCTCTTCCACATCCTTCCCATAAAACAAAATGTCCCAGTTCACTCCTTTTAAATCATTTCGCATCTCATCAAAGTTAGCCTTTCTCCAATCAAAAATCTCAACCCTAGGTCCAGTTCTGACCCTCTCCATAATTATATTGAAACTAATGGTATTGTGATCACTGGACCCGAAGTGCTCCCCAACGCATACCTCCGCCACCTGTCCCGTCTCATTTCCGAACAGGAGGTCCAGCACTGCCCCTCCTCTAGTAGGTACCTCTATGTATTGCTGCAAAAAACTATCCTGCACACATTTTACAAACTCCAAACCATCCAGCCCATTTACAGAATGTGTTTCCCAGTCTATGTGTGGAAAGTTGAAATCTCCCACAATCACTACCTTGTACCTTCAAAGGTACAACATCTGTAATTGTAGAGATAGATCCAGAAATTAAATAAAGCCCACATTCCCAGTGACAGTGTTCAGTGGACATACCTCTCCCAGAGACATCACAAGGCTCTTGTTTTCTCTATTTGTAAGCATGAATCTATTGCTATTAAGCCGAAGGCACATCAATGAGCTAATGTACTGAATGGACATCAATAACTCTCAGCCTCTCTGTCCCTAGAACAAATGGCTTCAACACCCAGCACTCTTCTCACAAATTACAGTGAAATCACAAAATTCCACATTCTCCTTTCTGCAGAATGGATTTGGAAAAGAGCTACGCTGAATTATTTACTGCTTTGAAAACAAAATATAATCACAAGAGTTTAAGGGAAAAGGACTTTGAAGCATCCGCTGGTCGAAATGCTGAGGAGTTTAAGCGGGGTTTAGTAAAGTTACCTGCAACAGTGGCTGGCTCCTTCTGGCTGCCTGCATTGGCCACAGGTTGCAACTGATGAAAGGACTGATGCTGTCCATTGACTAGATGTTTCTGTCCACTGTACAATGACTGAAGGTGGTGAATCTGTGGGATTCATTGCCACAGACCACTGTGATGGTCAATGGATAATTTTAAGGCAGATATTTACAGATCAGTAAGGGTGACTGGGGTTATGGGGTGAAGGCAGGAGAATGGGGTTGAATGGGAAAAATAGATAGATAGATAGATAGACAGACAGAGAGACAGACAGACAGACAGACAGACAGACAGACAGACAGACAGACAGACAGACAGACAGACAGACAGATAGATAGATAGATAGATAGATAGATAGATAGATAGATAGATAGATAGATAGATAGATAGATCCAAAGATAGATCAGCCATGATTGAATGGCGGAGCAGACTTGATGGGCTGAATGACTTTATTCTGCTCCTAGAAGTTATGACTGGAGAGTAGCCCTGATGAGTGATCAACAGCCTCTAGTGACAATCCAGTCACTAGGCCGGCCCAGTGGTGCAGTGGAAGAGCCACTGCCTCACAGCACCAGAAACTAGGCTTTGATCCAGATCCTCGGGTGCTTTCCGTGTGGAGTTTGCATGTTCGCCCTGTGACCGCGTGGTCCGGTTTCCTCCAATGCTCCGGTTTCGTCCCACATCCCAAAAGACCTGTGGCTTTGTAGGTTATTATGCTTCCGTACACTGCCCCAATTGCGTGTAGGATGCGAACGTGGGATAACGTGGAACTAGTGTACAGGTGGGAGATCAATGGGCGACGGGGACTCAGTGGGCCAAAGGGCATGTTTCCACGCAGCATCTTTAAACTCAAATAAACTAATGTGCAGATGGACAGGAACGAAACAAAAAACTGGAATTCCATTCCCCTCAATGGCCGTTAAATGCCCATGGATTGCTCTGCTCAGATTAATTTTTTTTGCTGTTGGATAATGATCAGCAATATGGAACAATGCCGGGGGAATGGAGCAACTCAATAGCAGGTTTGAGAGACTTAAATGGATTCCTCTTCCCAATCTCAAGCGATTGGTTTTCCATGGGCCCTGCTGATTGAAGAGTATTCTTTTACCGAGATGTCTCTCTACATTCTTGTCCCCTGAACCATTGTCGATACAGTTGAAGACCGAGTATGACTTACAACAATTGCTCTAAGAATGACAGCAATTTTTTTTTTAGTTGCTTGTGGGCATTGGGCTGAAACATCAAATACAGTCATCAGAAAGTCACATGATCTGCAATACTACAAATACATTGTGAAATTCAGTGCATAAAATCATGTGTTTAAACACAGTGGGGGAATCAAGAACCAGTGGACATAGGTCTGGGGCGAGAGGGGGGGAGGTTCTGTCAAATTGGCACGGTGGCGCAGCGGTGGAGTTGCTGGCTTACAGCGCCAGAGACCCGGGTTTGGTCCTGACTACAGGTGCTGTCTGTACGGAGTTTGTACATTCTCCCTGTGATCATCGTAGGTTTTCTCCAAGATCTTCAGTCCCCCCAATCCCACATTCCAAAGATGTACAGGTTTGCAGGTTAATTAGCTTGGTAAAATTGTAAAAATTGTCCCTGGTGTAGGATAGTGTTAATGTGTGGGGATCGCTGGTCGGTGCGGACTCGGTGGGCCGAAGGGCCTGTTTCTGTGCCGGATCTCTTTAGTTCCTTCTTATGCATAAACAATTTAATGACGGAATTTTGCTTTATTGGATTTTACGTTCTATGTATGGAAGAAAAAGGTTGAAAATGTTGCCCCTGTAATAATGTTATCAAGATCTGCGAATGAGATAAGAGCTGTGAACTATTATGCCCCTGTCCCACTTAGGAAACCTGAACGGAAACCTCTGGAGACTTTGCGCCCCACCCAAGGTATCCGTGCGGTTCCCGGAGGTTGCAGGTGGTTGCCGGAGGTTGCGGGTAGGGAGACTGACAAAAACCTCCGGGCACCGCACGGAAACCTTGGGTGGGGCGCAAAGTCTCCAGAGGTTTCCGTTCAGGTTTCCTAAGTGGGACAGGGGCATTACACCCTTGTTTGCCACTCACCATTGTTGCCAAGGCCGGAGGGTCCACTGCAAACCCTCCATATCAGGCAGCCCTGCTCGTTGAAACCATTTCTTCAACATCTCCCACATTTCGATTTTCATGCTCAAAGAAAACGTGAAGAATATATTTTTATTTGAAAGACCAACGATTTTGATCACAGCAGTATCCTGGAGATTAATTTTTAATCATTGCAAATTTTGAAACAATCCTGGGGGGGTTTAACAAACCGATTACCATCTCCAAGTGCAGATGCTCATCAAATCAAAGAGGGCCATTCAACTCCTGACGTCTGTGCTAGTCCTTTGAAAGAACATCCTTTTAGTACCATAGTTCTGAAAATCTTTATCGTTCATGTTTTTTATCCTGAATCCTTTTGAATGTGTATATTGAATCTGCTTCCACTACCGTTTCTATCAGTGTATTCCACAGTGCAACGGACCTTCAGTGTAGACCTCCTTTTGCCTCAGATCAATTACTTAGAATCTGTGCCTGTGGTGAGCGCCCCCTGTAGGTGGCACAGGGGCACGGTGGTGCAGCTGGTTGAGCCGCTGTCTCAGAGTGGCTCGAACCGGGTTGGATCCTGACCTCGGGATGCTGTCTGTGTAGAGTTTGCACGTTCTCCGTGTGACCATGTGGGTTTCCTCCGCGTGCTCCGGTTTTCTCCCACATCCTCAAGGCGTGCTGGTTTGTAGGTTGATTGGCCAGTGTAAAATGTGTAGGGAGTAGACGAGAAAGTGGGACAACATAGAACAATTGTGAACGTGTGATTGATGGTCAGTGAAGACGCGGTGGGCAGAAGGGCATGTTTCCATACTGCATCTCTAAACTAATTGAAACCTTACTGAAATTGAACACACATTCTCTTTATGTGTAGCAAGGAACTGCAGATGTTTGGTTAAACCGAAGATAGACACAAAATGCTTCATCCAAAAACAACCTGAAACTTCTCCTATTCCTTTTCTCCAGAGATGCTGCCTGACCCGCTGAGTTACTCCAGCACTTTGTGTCTATCTACACTTTCTCTTTACTGAAGGGCCAGTCCCACTTTCACGAGTTATTAACAAATTCTCCCGACTTTTCCACTTGATTCAAACTCGCAGAATGTTCATAACAAGTCTGTAGGAGGTCGTAGGAGTTCATAGCGTAGCAGCTCGTTATGCTGGCCGTAGGTACTCGTGGCATCAGGTAAGTCGGGACGTTTTTTTCCAGCCCGATAAAAAATGTCCACGAGTAAAAAGATGGTCGGGATTAAAGAAATTGCAACTTTTTACTCGTAGGGAGGGCATCAAAATAGTCGTGGGAATTCGTAGACATACTCGTAGGAGTTCGTGAACATAGTCGTGGAAGGTCGTAGGAGTTCGTAGATCTTGATTTTTTTTTTAGGTCCTTTAAACACGGCAGAGATTTTGAATTAAGTCGTGAAAGTGGGACAGGCCCTTTACTTTTTAAAACTCATATACACATACATATGTTTTATGTATGAATATATATAGTGGTGGTGTACAGGTGTATGGTGTACATATAACTATCTGTAAAGTACAATTTACAGATATATATATATATGCATGTGTGTGTGTGTGTGTATATCATTTTGTATCTACATGCATGTGTGCATGTACATGTGCACGTGTGGTGTATTTATGTATGTATAAGTATATATACACACACTGAAGTTTTGTTCCAGTTTATATATTTGGTTATGCTGCTGCTTGTAAAAATTTAATTGTTCTCTGTGGAACATATGACAATGAAACACTCTTGATTTTTTGTCTATTTACAGTGAGGTTATGTCATTGACCTCAATACAGAAATTCAAGGGCAGTGATGAAGGATCCTCTGAAACTGGTACCTACTCCATTGGTAGCTTTGAGTACTTGTTTAGATTATAAAGCCCTTGGACTGGCACCGTGCCAACCTGGTAATGTCTGCACAAAGGATTATGATGTTAGAAACTTCTCTATCTCATTGAATCACGGCCCATGAATATAGTGCAAAGTAATTCCACGTAATTTATACAAAGCCTCCATCAAATGAACCTTAGCCAAACCACCTAATTTAAATTCGGGACTTTCTTGTCTACACAAATTATTTTTGAAAAAGCTAGTCTGTAGAGATACGACGTGGAACCAGGCTGTTTGGTCCATTGCCGACCAGCGATCACCCTCTCCTACTATCCTACACACAATTTGCAATTTACAGAACTGACAAACATGAACTTCTTTGGAGTGTGGGAGGAAACCGGAGCACCCGGGGAAAACCCATGCGGTCACAGGAGGAACATACAAACTCTGCTCCGACAGCACCCATGGTCAGGATCGAACCCGGGTTTCTGGCATTGTAAAACAGCAACTCTACCGCTGCACCACCATGCGGTGCCTTTCCCCCCCCCCCCCTCATGTGGCTTTTGTACTTGGAGGGGGAAGCCTTGCCGGACAATACTGGAGATGCATAGACATCATCAGTAGCAACACAATCACTTGGGTGGAGTCTGTGACAGATACATTCAATGTTCTAGCTTCACTGACAAAGGAATATCAGGCTCCTGAACACGACGCAACACTAACGTATGAACTAAGGCCTGTCTTTGGTTGCACCAAGGACTTTGGATATTTTTGGTACTCGCATTGGATTTATTCATTTATTGAATTCGATTATTATACATTATCTATGTGTATTGAGTTATAGGCCGATAATGCTGCTGCTAGTAAGAATTTTATTGTTCTGTTGTCAGTACATATGACAATAAAACGTACTTGCCTTTAAAGAAAGTCCAGACCCCGCATCAGGACCCAATTTGTCGATTATCCCTTTGCCTCCTCAGGTGCTGTTTAACCAACGAGGATGATGAGCCAACTGATCGAATTGAGACTGAGAATCGGATATTGATAAGGACATCAGACTCTTGAGAACAGAGGAATTACTAAATGGAGAAAGACCACCAGTTCATCGTCTATCTCTGAGGAATCTTGGGAAGGGACAGAGTATCAAGTCCAGCAGGAAAGGGGATGAATGCTGGCACCATGTGGTGTTGGGATTGCTTGAAGAGACAGAGAAGGTGAATGTTGAATGTTGAAGATGAGGGTGAATTGGGTGGAAGAGGTATCTGTCATATCTTGCAGACTTCCCAGAGTAGTGTAGACAAAGTCTGAAGAAGGGTCTCGACCCAAAACGTTGCCTATTTCCTTCGCTCCATAGATGCTGCCTCACCCGCTGAGTTTCTCCAGCATTTTCGTCTACCTCTCAGAGTAGTGTTGTAATTTTAAATCCAGGTTGATTAGTTTAGTTTAGAGATGCAGCACGGAAACAAGCCCTTCAGCGACCGGCGATCCCCATTCGCTAGCACCATCCTACACACGAGGGACAATTTACAATTTTTTACCAAAACCAATTAGCCTACAAACCTGTACGCCTTTGGAGTGTGGGAGAAAACCAGAGCAACCAGAGAAAACCCAGGCGGTCACGGGGAAAAACGTACAAACTCTGTACAAACAGCGCCCGCAGTCAGGATCGAACTCGGGCCACTGGCGCTGCAAGGCAGCAACTCTACCGCTGCGCCACAGTGCCGCCCCTTTAGAGCTCCGAGCCACATGTACAACCAGAACACCATTGACAACATTTGCCTGCAATGCTGAAACGCAAGCACTGCATAGGGAGTAACGTAATCTCTAATCTGATGCTGCTATTGTATCAAGGTGATAGAGGTGAGGTGAGATGACAGCAGGAGCCCTGTCCAATTTTCCCTCTAACACAAAATAACCAGTGAATGTTCTTTATTGTGCTTCACTCACAGAAACCAAATTGATTTTGAATGCTTAACAATGAAAACAAATATGTAACTCAATGCCCAAGCATAAACCTGTAATGAATTAAATGTCTTGCAGGAAATGATCTTCCTGTAACATTTTCCTTGTAGTCTTATTGATAACATTGTTATCTTTATGAAGCTGTGCCTTCTATTCAATAGAAGCAATGCCACAGAGAATCTGTGTGTAACGTGTTAAACAATTAAATAAAATGTGAACCTGGAAACTCACTTGAGATAAATCACAAAGGAGCAGAGACTCAAACCGGGAAAAGTGCAAGTTAATAAGATTACTTGGTGGACACTTCAACATTAGACTTTAGACTAAAGATACAGCGCAGAAATAGGCCCTTCGGCCCATGGAATCCATGCCGACTAGCGATCATCCCGTACACTAGCACTACCCTACGTACTAGTGACAATTTTACAACTTACCAAAGCCAATTTACCCATAGACCTGTACGTCTTTGGGGCGTGGGAGGAAACCGGAGCATCCGGAGAAAACCCACGCGGTCACAGGGAGACCATACAAATTCCGTACAGACAGTACCCATAGTCAGGATCGAACCTGGGTCTCAGCCGCTGTAAGGTAGCAACTCTACCGCTGCACCACTGTGCCGCATGTCTATTGCCCTGTGGCCATGATCTAGGAACAACATACTGTAGCTCACTGACTAGAGTCACATCTTTTATTACCTTTCCGAATTAAATGTTTTCAGATCTAGCAAACTCAATGAGGTGACATTAGATTACAAACACTGTGTTTTAATTTCCAATGTCCCATCCGTACCATCAACTGTGTCACCCTGCTCCTTCCCCTTCTTCCGCACTCTCCCACCCTTTACTATTCCCCTATTTCTCCCTTATCCCCCTCCTCTTTCCCCACCGTTCCGTCTGACATTCTCTGGTCTTCACATCACCTCCAGCCTTGCCACGTACTCCACCCATCTGCGAATCGCCCTCTGCCATCACCTGTATCCATCTATCACTAGCTATAGTAGAAGATTGAGGGGGGATCTTATAGAAACTTACAAAATTCTTAAGGGGTTGGACAGGCTAGAAGCAGGAAGATTATTCCCGATGTTGGGGGAAGTCCAGAACTAGGGGTCACATAAGAGGGAAGTATTTTAGGACCGAGATGAGAAAATCATTTTTTATACAAAGAGTGGTGAATCTGTGGAATTCTCTGCCACAGAAAGTAGTTGAGGCCAGTTCATTGTCTATATTTAAGAGGGAGTTAGATGTGGCCCTTGTGGCTAAAGGGATCGGGGGGTATGGAGAGAAGGCAGGGATGGGATACTGAGTTGGATGATCAGCCATGATATTGAATGGCGGTGCAGGCTCGAAGGGCCGAATGGCCTACTCCTGCACCTATTTTCTATGTTTCCATGTTTTCTATGTAAACAAGGAACTGCAGATGTTGGTTTATACCAAAGGTGGACACAAAGTGCTGGAGTGACTCGACGAGTCAGGCAGTATCTCTGGAGAGTAAGGATGGGTGATGGTTTATGTCAGGACCCTTCTTCAGACAGAAGTTAGAAGTCCTGACCCGAAACGTCACCCATCCTTTTTCTCCAGAGATGCTCCCTGACCCGCTGAGTTACTCCAGTATCTTACTGCAGACGTTGAAGCAGCAAGCAGCATCTGTAGTTCTTTCTTTCTTCACCTATCACCTGCCAGGCGTTGTTTGACACGCACGTCCCTTTAACAGCCTTCTCCTCCCTACTCCATCACTCTGATGAAGGTTCCAGACCCAAAACATCCTCTGTCCATTTCCCTCCAAGATGCTACCTGACCCAGAATTTATCCGGCACTTTGCTAATGCTCAAGGTTCCGGCATCTGCAATCTCTTGTGCCTCCATCTTGCTTTTAAGCTCTCCCTGATTTATTTTCCAGAGACCAGTTGTCCAATACACAAATCAATGACTAGCGGTGGCTAACTACACTTGATTATTACATTTTAAAAAATTCTGCTTGAGCGATATTAATATTCATGTTTGCATTAGATCTGCAGGTGAGTTTTGACATTTCTGCATTCCTGTTGTTGACCTAAGCTCAGATACAGAATACGTGAATGTATTATGATTCTTGCAAGTACCTGACGCTATTCGTTACTGAATGCTAAATAAATGTGCACACGGGAAGTATGCTTGTCATTATTAATTATAGAGAAAGCTAGAAATATTCAGGTCAGGCAGCAATCTGTGCATAAAAAGAGAAATAGTCAATGATTTGCTGTTCATCATTATCTTAGTCCTGCTGCTCTCTCCTCAACGCAACAAAATTGATTTTTTCCTGCATTTATTTATTTTCCAATTATGATTTCATTTATTTAATTGTAACCTTAAGCCTAAGTCAGACTAGTTGGGAAGTGTAGTCTGGAAAGGTGTCTTAATGCAGAGAGTAGGTAAAGGAGAGACTGGAGTAACTCAGCGGGACAGGCAGCATCTCTGGAGAGAAGGAATGGGTGGCGTTTCGGGTCGAGACCCTTCTTCAGAAAAATGTGGCGTTCTCTTCCACAAAAAGCACGGGAATGCTCTCTGGCATCAACTGCTAAAGGAATTAAAGTATTATTGAGGAGCTAGGAAACAGATTGGCCTCAATCTTAATGACAATAGACAATAGGTGCAGGAGCAGGCCATTCGGACCTTCGAGCCAGCACCGCCATTCAATGTGATCATTGTATTGTATTGTATTGTATTCAATGGCTGATCATCCCCAATCAGTACCCCGTTCCTGCCTTCTCCCCATATCCCCTGACTCCGCTATCTTTAAGAGCCCTTTCTAGCTCTCTCTTGAAAGTGTCCAGAGAACCGGCCTCCACCGCCCTCTGAGGCAGAGAATTCCACAGACTCACAACACTCTGTGAAAAAGTGTTTCCTCGTCTCCGTTTTAAATGGCTGTCCCCTTATTCTTAAACTGTGGCCCCTGGTTGCTCGTAGCTGAATATATATTTTTTGGCTTATATTTTTCTTTATTATCCACCATTTCATTGCCCCTGAGGTGGTGATGATGAACCTCCAGGGTAAGAATGCCAGGATTTTGACACGGTGATAGTGGAGCAACATCTACAAGTTTCCAAGTGGGACCAGTGTGTTATTGTGGTCGAGTTCTTAGGCTCATGTGGCCCCTGTACTTCTAGTTTAAAGAGATCACGAGCTTGTTTATTGTCTTAGCAGGGATACATCAAGGTTTGTAACTACCAGTGTGATGCAGCTCACAGAGCTGCTGCCTCACAGTGTCAGAGAATCCGGGTTTGATCCTGACCTCGGGTTCTGTCCGTGTGGAGTCTGCACGTTCTCCCTGCGACCGAGTGGGTTTGCTCCGGGTGCTTCGGTCTCCCCCACAACCCAAAGACGTGTGCAGTTGTACGCAAATCGGCTTCTGTAAATTGCCCCTAGTGTGTAAGGAGTGGATGAAAGAGTGAGATATATTTAAGAGGGAGTTAGATGTGGCCCTTGTGGCTAAGGGGATCAGAGGGTATGGAGAGAAGGCATGTACGGGATACTGAGTTGGATGATCAGCCATGATCATATTGAATGGTGGTGCAGGCTCGAAGGGCCAAATGGCCTACTCCTGCACCTAATTTCTATGTTTCTATAACATAGAACTAGCATGAATGGGAGGTCAATGGTCGGCATGGACTCGCTGGGCTGAAGGGCCTGCTTCCAAAGCGAACACACTCATGTATAGGACCAACAGTGGTCCTGTTTTCACATGAATCAGCCAAACATAGTGGTTGTAAACACTGGAGATGATAACATTGCAACATTGGCTCGATTATGATCATATATTGTCTCTGGTTAGCACGCAACATTGTACCTCGGTACGCGTGACAATAAACTCAACTGAGGTCGGCGAATCCCTTGAACTTGAGAAGGGTCTGAAAAAGGGTCTCGACCTGAAACGTCAGCCATTCCTGCTCCCCAGAGATGCTTCTTGTGTCTATCTCTGGTTTGAACCAGCATCTGCAGTTCCTTCCTCCACCCTTGAACATCTACCTCCCTTCTACATTAAAAGTCTTCGCACCCACCACTCCACCTCCAGGTCCCTCAGATCGGCCGACTTGGGGCTGCTGAATATCCCGCGGTCTAGGCATAAGCTTAGGGTCGACCGCGCCTTTGCGGTTGCAGCTCCTAGACTGTGGGACAGCATCCCCCTTCCCATCAGAACTGCCCCCTCCATCGACTCTTTTAAGACTAAAAACGTATCTATACTCCCAAGCCTTTCCTGACATCCACTGAGTGAGGGCTCTATGTATATATGTATGTAGTTTGTTTGTTTATACTATTCTTATAACAAATGTAAAGCACTTTGGCCAACGAGAGTTGTTTTTTTAAATGTGCTCTATAAATAAATGTGACTTGACTTGACTTCATGCAATAAACAAAATGCTTCTTGATTTCACTCCAGGATCTGCCGGCCCTTGTTTCGTGGCCTCCCTTCGGCATTCACTGATGGAGGAAATAGTTTGTCCACGTCTACCCGTTGAAATCTCATTATGAAGGAACGGTGGCTCGCTGGGATGGCCCTCTCATCATGTCCGTGGTTCACAGCTTGATCGGATAAAGGTCAAGGCTCACACTTTGCCCATCCTGCATGTGACAAGGGGAATGAAGGATGAGGGAGCTTGAGGTATGTCGGAGCTCCCAGTTGACCAAAGGGGAAGGGCGGTGGGGAAGCTGGAGACATCGGAATCGGGGCATCGCCCGACGGTCGCTTCCACTGTGCAACGTTCCTTCTCTCCCCGACGCAAGGTGAGGGGGTGGAAAGGTAGAGCTGCAAATAGCTTTGAGATTTAATAATACGGCATAACATTGCACAGTGCAAATGGTCGTTTGCGGAGCTTAGCGAGAAAATTGATACTGTCCACTGCTGCTGCACCACAGCGAGTGGGTTAAAGTGAGGGCATCAATCATCTCCTCCAGGCTGCAACCAGATGCCTTGATCCATTTAGCAGCAATCTCTCACACCGTGCTGAAGTGCTCGGTGGCACACGGCCCGAGCTGCTGCTGCTCCTCCTCAAATGGGTAGGAAATGAACTGCAGGTGATGGATTAAACCGAAGATAGACACAAAATGCTGGTGTAACTCAGCGGGGCAGGCAGCATCTCTGGAGAGAAGGAATGGGTGACGTTTCGGGTCTCTCGACCCGAAACGTCACCCATTCCTTCTCTCCAGAGATGCTGCCTGCCTACCTGCCCCGCTGAGTTACTCCAGCATTTTGTGTCTATCCTCCTCAAATGGGACTAGGTGAGAGTAAGTGTTCGGCACGGACAAGAAGGGCTGAGATGGCCTGTTTCCGTGCTGTAATTGTTATATGGTTAAATGGTTTTTTCATCAAGACTGACGCCTGCTTCAAAGCAGGACATCTGGCTTTTTAAATTACGCTCAGGTCTTAACGCCACGAATAATGGGCGCCCGGCGGTGGAACGGCACAGTGGCGCAGCGGTAGAGTTGCTGCCTCACAGCGCCAGAGACCCGGGCACGATCCTGACTACGGGTGCTGTCTGTACGCAGTTTGTACATATTCTCCCTGTGACTGCTTGGGTTACTTCTCCAGATGCTCCGGTTTCCTCCCACATCCCAAAGACGTACAGGTTTGTAGGTTGAATGGCTGTGGTCAAAATTGTAACATTATCCCTTGTGTGTAGAGGATAGTGCTAGTGTACGGGGATCGCTGGTCGGCCTGGTCTCGGGGCTAAGGGGCCTGTTTCCGCGCTGTAACTCTAATTTTTTTTTTTTTAAATCCAGTTTCATTCTATTTGAAGTCTACAGGCACAGGTTGAAATTGTAGCAGAGTCCTAAAAGGTTCTTAAAACCATCCGTTTGAACTCAACACCACGATAGAAGGGAAATATCCAGAGCAGGGGGGAGATTGTCAAGCAGTGGGTTATGGTTGTTGTTTGGGAGATGGACGGGGAAAGTACAGTTAGTGGCAAGGCCCATCAAGTTTTTTTGCACAGCGAGTGAGTGAGTGAGTGTCTGGAAAGTGCTGCTGGGAGTGGTGGTGGAGGCAGATATGACAGTGGCATTTAAGAGGCTTTTGGACGGGCACGGGGAAGTGGAGGGATACAGCCCACTTGCAGGCAGAGGAGAGGAGCTTAACTTGGCATCACGTTCGACACAGACATTGTGGGCTGAGAGGCCTGTCCCTGTGCTGTCGTGTTCAATGTTTCTCTGCTCTAATTGATTTATCGCCAATCTTGTCGTGCCTCTTCACGCCCATGCAAATGGTTTTGAACATATCACATTTCAAACGATGTGTCAAGGTGTGACTTTGAAGTATTAAGCCAAAATATTTTCCCAGCCTTGCTTGAGGTATCTCGGCAGATCTTTCATCATTAACGTTTGCCTGTGTTTCAAAGTCTGTCATGGTGATGCGTAACTACATACACTGTCTATTGTATCGGACTGCACACTCCATTTGCCCAAATAAAACTCACCACAGTAGATTTCAGTGTGACAGTGCTTGCATCGAAAGCATCTGGCTGGACTAACTCTAGCAAGAGTCTCAACGCATTATCGACCTGAATGCAGCTGTATTAATTTCCATGTCGATGCACTGGTTGTTAATCACCATATTTACTTGAAAGTCTGTCTGTTTGCTGTGTTACAGCTTGTGGCAGAGATACTGCAGAATTCCAGTTTAGTTTAGTTTAGACATCCCACTTGGAAACAGGCCCTTCGGCCCACCGAGTCCATGCCGACCAGCGATCACCCGTACCCTAGTTCTATCCTACCCACTAGGGAAAATTAACCTACAAACCCGTAAGTCTTTGGAGTGTGGGAGGAAACCGGAGCACCCGGGGAAAACCCACGTAGGTCCAATGGGAAGAACGTACAAACTCCCTACAGACAGCACCCGTCGTCAGGATCGAACCCGGGTCCCTGGTGATGTACCACTGGCAGGAAACCTTTCCGGGTGGATTCCTGTGCCGACACAGGGAGAACACACAACTGCACTCTAACAGCACCGGAGGCGAGGGTTGAATCTGGTTTGCTGGGGGCGTAAGACAGCATGTCTATCAGCTGCTCCTTTGTGCCACATAAAAGGGATGAAGTGATGCTTCAGTTGTTCCGAGCTGTGATCGATAACACTCCTGTGATACACCTTGGGACATTTTACCACTTTAAAATAAAGGTGCTACTTAAATGGAAGTTATTAAGAGGGAACTGAAGCACAAACCCCACACGGTATGGCCCTTTGGCACATTGGGCAGTCTGTTCAATCGTAGAAGTATTGCTTCGGCCAGATAATATTCGGAAAAACCTGTAGTCTAATTGGCTTCATAGATCCAAGGTCATGTAACCAGGGGACACATTAGAAAAGAGTAGCATGCGCCTGGGTCTCCGATAACCTTGCATGTTTCTGTTGTGAAGCATTTGATGCCTTGTGATTACACCTCCTGTTGCCTTTTTTATGTTGCAACCTAATAATAATGATGGATGATTTTAATTTCAATCGAAACGCTGACTCAAGTCTTTCCAGACGACACACATTCATTATGGAAGAGGAAATTCTGCAATAAATATTCAGCCCGGGGCATTTGGACTGTCACTTTACCACTTCTGTAGTTTTTGGCATTTGAACAAAAAGATCCTACATTTATATGGCACCTTTCCTGGCCTCAGCATGTTTTAAAGCACTTTGTTGTCAGCTTTAGCCGGTTTGAAATCCTGGTTGTAACGTTGGAGATGTGGCACACATTTACGTAACGCTCGGCGAGCTCACACGAAGCGCAAAACATAATCCATTTCAGTTAAATATAAACAGGAAACATTGTCTCCAGAACATTCTATTTTTATTTCAGACTTCCAACATATGCAGTTTTACGATGTTCCACTGTGTTGTTGATGTTGATTGGGGGGATAAATATTGGCAAAGTCAGGAGAGAGAACTACGAGACTCAAATTCAAAGTACCAGAGGGTGTGAGCTATAGGGAGAGGTTGAGTAGGCTGGGTCTCTATTCCATGGAGCGCAGGAGGATGAGGGGTGATCTTACAGAGGTGTACAAAATCATGAGGGGAATAGATCGGGTAGATGCACCGAGTCTCTAGCCCAGCGTAGAATCGAGGACCAGAGGACGTAGGTTCAAGGTGAAGGGGAAAAGATTGAATGGGAATCCGAGGGGTAACTTTTTCACACAAAGGACGGTGGGTGTATGGAACAAGCTGCCAGAGGAGGTAGTTGAGGCTGGGACTATCCCATCATTTAAGAAACAGTTAGACTGGTATATGAATAGGACAGGTTTGGAGGGATATGGACCAAGCGCAGGCAAGTGGGACTAGTGTAGCTGTGGCATTGTTGGTCGGTGTGGGCAAGTTGGGCCGAAGGGCCTGTTTCCACACTGTATCACTCTATGACTATGACATTATGCTCATCTAAGAGGGCAGACAAGACCTTGGTTTAACGTAAGATAGACACAAAAAGCTGGAGTGACTCAGCGGGTCAGACAGCATCTCTGGAGAAAAGGAATAGGTGACGTTTCGGGTTGAGGCCCTTCTTCAGACTGAGAGTCAGGGGAAAGGGAAACGAGAGATATAGACGGTGATATGGAGAGATGTAGAACAAATGAATGAAAGATATGCAAAAAA
The DNA here is from genome assembly GCF_010909765.2 of Amblyraja radiata. Classification (NCBI taxonomy): domain Eukaryota; kingdom Metazoa; phylum Chordata; class Chondrichthyes; order Rajiformes; family Rajidae; genus Amblyraja; species Amblyraja radiata. Next base: position 8,582,021 of record NC_045982.1, on the reverse strand, counting down.
GTAACGATGACAAAGGAGACAGGCCAATGTTAGCTGTGGTCTACGCGAAAACGAGTTACAGACAATAAGACTCAACAAGATGTCAGTCTGAAGAAGGGTTTCGGCCCGAAACGTTGCCTATTTCCTTCGCTCCATAGATGCTGCTGCACCCGCTGAGTTTCTCCAGCATTTTTGTGTACCTTCAAATTTAACATGCTGTAGTAACTCAGTGAGGAGGCGGTGGGGAGGGGTTTAGAGTTAGGATTAGGTCCCTCTATTCCAGCTTTGTCCCCCACACCACAATCAGTCCGAAGAAGGGTCCCGACTCAAAGCGTCACTTATCAATGTTTTCTAGAGATGTTGCCTGGCCCGCTGAGTTACTCCAGCACCAAGCGTCCTTTTTTTGTAAACCAGCAACTGTTGTTTCGTGTAACTGAAGTTCTTTGTGTCTCCTCATCTTGGTGGAAAGACAACACCAATTAGAGTTTATGGCTTCCCTGTGACTGAACATGGGTGCAGCATTTCCATTTTTCTTTACATTCACGTTTGACGGAAAAAAAACCTTGATTATAAAGTTAGAAAAATATTAATCACCCTCCTCTCCACCTCGTCCCAACACCACACCAACGTTCTGCCTCTCCTCTCCAGCTACAGCCCACACAGCTGAAACTTGTAACACCGCATAACTTGGCATCTACAGAACTAAGATTAAGATCAGAATGGAAAAAGAAAATATTGAATATATTTAGCAGGTCAGCCAGCATTTGTACATAGGGGAATAGAATTAACACTTTAGGCTATTTGTCAGAGGTATGTGTCATCTCTGAGAAGGTCCAATATTTCGTCCACATAAATGGATGAGGAATAACTTCAATCCAAGAACAAAGAAATCCTGTCATTTACATTTGTCTCTCTCCTATTCTTTCTCCCACTGGTATAATTGAGTGACTTTTCCAACCCCACTCCAGACAAGAATATGTAGTCCACCTCCATAGTGGGTGTAGGTAATCTGCCAGAGATAGTCATAGAGTGATACAGTGTGGAAACGGGGCCCTCCAGCTCACACCATCCAACATGACCCAGCTACACTAGTCCCACTTGCCCAAACCTGTCCTATCCATGTATCTGTCTAACTGTTTCTTAAACATTGGGATAGTCCCTGCCTCAACTACCTCCTCTGGCAGCTCATTCCTTACACCCACCACTCTGTGTGCGGAAACGTCACTCCTCAGATTCCTATGAAATCTTCTCCCCTTCATCTTAAACCTATGTCCTCTGGACCTCGAATCGACAAGGGTTGTCGATTCACCTCTAGACAAAATGTTATCTTTCAAATTGTTCTAGTGGCACTGTTTCATATTCGCCTGGAGGTTGGTACATTCCAAGGACACAGATGTACTGTCCCAACCCGAAACATTATCTTTCCACGTTCTCCAGAAAAGCTGCCTGATTCGCTGAGTTCCATGTGTCCACAGAAGCACTGGCCAGATTACCAATTCACCCTCAAACCTAAAGTTGCCTTATACACTTGCCATTTGTGAAATCGCACTTGATTACATGATAATAGCAACAGGCCTTCCTGTCATTCTTCAGTAAACTTTAGCCCCCTTTGGCTTCCTGCTCTCTCTCTCAACTAACTCTCTTTCTTCAGCTAAATACCAACGTTCGGTTAACAGCTTGTGTTACCTCGTATTCTGCTTGGGTACTCACAACACAACGGTATGAACATCCAATTCTCTAATTTCAGGTGACCTCTAACAATCCCCCTATCCCCTCTCTCTACAACTTGTCCCTTTTCTCCCCATCTCCTGTGCTCCACCTTGACTCCCATCCCATTTCCCTCCTCCTCTCCCCCTCCATTCCTTCCTCTGGCTTCACAACTCTTCACAGTCTCCCCCCTTCCTCTTTTATCACTGACCTTTGTAGCAACCATCTGCCTATCACGCCACCCCCCCCCCCCACACACACACACACACACACACACACACACGTGTCCATTTGACTGACTTGGCAAATGAAATTCCTCGTACGTTGCAAAACATGCTTGGCTAATAAAGTATTATTGTGATTGTGATGACCAACTGCGCTTTGTCCTGTCTCTCATCTCTTCCAGTCCCCCCCCCCCCACCCCAACAAGGAGGGTTCCTGACCTGAAATGTTACCTGTCCATGTTCTCGAGAGATGCTGCCTGACCCATTGAGTTACATAGAAAATAGGTGCAGGAGTAGGTCATTCGGCCCTTCGAGCCAGCACCGTCATTCAATGTTGATTATTCCAGCACATGGTCTCCTTGTGTGTAACGCAGCATTCGCAGTTCCTTGTTTCTACATTGTGTGTTACCCACCGCCTCTTCAGTAGCTACATTCACTTCGAGAGCAGCTACCCCCTTGTGCATAATGGGATCTTAGAAGAGGGAACTGCAAGCACAATGCATAATCTGTGACCCTACATAGAGTAAACTATTTTGATTCATTAGCACGATGGGAACGGCACCAGAACCACAAGATCTGTTGCTGAGCTATCAACCGCAAATCTAATCAGAAGACCATATAAATACATCTTGGTTCCATTCAGGAAACTAAATAATAACCCTCTGATACATTGTCATGGTTTCAATTACTGTGGAATGTAGTTGATTTTATCGTAACTCTTGCTATGGAAACATTCCTGTATATATTTGTTGCTGTGTTATTGTAATGGGATATTTGAAATGTTTCAGCATTGGTGGCTTGAGGTTTTTCCACCTATAAATATCAGACAACAGTAATGGAAAATAAATTGTTTACGAAGGAACTGCAGATGCTGGAAAATCGAAGGTACACAAAAAATGCTGGAGAATCTCAGCGGCTGCAGCAGCATCTATGGAGCGAAGGAAATAGGCAACGTTTCGGGCCGAAACGTTGCCTATTTCCCTCGCTCCATAGATGCTGCTGCACCCGCTGAGTTTCTCCAGCATTTTTGTGTACCCATGGAAAATAAATTGTTCCACGGCTCAGATCAACTTCTTCATTGTTGCCCTCATTGGAACAGCATTGCTGGTTTAGTTTAGTGTAGCGAGACAGCAGGTAAACGGTACCTGATGTCCATCGGGTTCCACACACTCGAGGCAATTTACAGAGGCCACAGGTCCACACAAATTCACATCGCCTACAAACCCGCAGATCTTTGGAATGTGGGAGGAAACCAGAGCACCCGGAGAAAACCCACAGGGTTCACAGGGAGAACGTACAAACTCCACACAGGCAGCACCCCAGGTCAGGATCGAACCTGGGTCTCTGGCGCTGTAATCACTGCACCACTGTGTCTGCAGTTCTGTGATGTGGATCGACACAAAAAGCTGGAGTAGCTCAGAGGGACAGGCAGCGTCTCTGGAGAGAAGGAATGGGTGATGTTTTGGGTCGAGACCCTTCTTCAGTGGGTCTAGTTTTCTGAATGACCTCGGATGAAAAACAAAATCTATTTATTTCAGGTTCACAGCAATAATTTTTTATTAACAAAGTCAAAAACCAGCACAGAAAAAGGCCTTTCAACCCATCAATTCTGCCAAGCACCATGAATTTAGTAGCTCTTGTTCCACCACATGGGAGCATGTGTACCCTTCATCTCAATATATCCTGATAAGGGAAGGCAGAGACCCGGGTTCGATCCTGACTACGGGTGCTGTCTGTACGGAGTTTGTACGTTCACCCACGTGACCTGCGTGGATTTTCCCCGGGTGCATCGGTTTCCTCCCACGCTCCAAAGACGTACAGGCTTGTAGGTCAAACCCAGGTCTCTGGCGCTGCACGGCAGCAACTCTACCACTGCGCCACGATGCCTCCCTTCTTCAGACCAGTTTTCTCAGGTGCAAGGTGTAGGAAGGAATTGCAGATGCTGGTTTAAATTGTAGAAACAAAATGCTGGAGTAACTCAGTGGGACAGGCAGCATCTCTGCAGAGAAGGATGGTTGATGTCACACAGGCATCAAAACCCCTTTTCTTGGGGTCCAGAACCAACCTGATTTTCCCAGTCTACCAGCACATTGAAATCTCCCATAACCACAGTGGCATTACCGTTGTTACATGCCAATTTTAACTCCTGCTGCAACTTGCACCCTATATCCAGGTTACTGTTTGGGGGCCTGTAGATAACTCCCATTAATGTCTTCTTACCTTTACAATTCCTCAATTCTATCCACAGTGACTCTACATCGCTGTAGAGGTTCCGTATCTGAATGGGGGAAATGGTGAAGACACAACAAGGGTGGGGGTTGGGGTTGGAGGAGGGCAGGTGGGTCAGGGTCAGTCTGCAGAAGGGTCTTGGCCCAAAACGTCACCCATTCCTTCTCTCCAAAGATGTTGCCTGTCCTGCTGAGTTACTCCAGCATTTTGTGTCTCTCTTTCTTTCAGGTGCCTTGTCTACAGATGCTTCCTGACCTGCTGAGCGTTTCTAACACTAATGGTTTTTTATTTCAGATTTCCAGCATCTGTGATTTGTCCGCAATATGGGACCAAATGCAGCTGGAATAGACTGAAATAGTTCCATCTGTGCTTCAAGTTCCCAATAATTCCCATTCGGACATTATTATTGAATTTGCTTTTAGTGCCCTGGAGCTTAACAATGGACTGTGTGGAAAATAATTCCATTTCCCTCGTGCTATTACCAGTTTTGTTTTGCAAATCTGTGTCCTCTGGTCATCTCCCAGCCGGCAACTGTATGCTTTTTATTGTTACAATGGACACAGAAAATGGATGCAAAGTGGGTGGCCATTTAACGTTAACGTTCAGTTTTCATTCACTTTGGTCCCGGAAGTGTTGGTCAATGGACAATGTTGAAGGAACTAACACTTACTGACATGACAATGGAGATACATCAGATATCTTCAGGAAGTAGCAACTCCAAAGTAGGTGAGAAGTACTTTGAGCCAACATTTGACAATGAGTTATGCAGAGTTGACCACGTTTGGTCAAAATGGTTGGTTAGTAACAAAGGAGGAAAGAGAGGCAAATCATTTTTTCAGAGACATGCAGGGCGGCATGGTGGTACAGTTGCTCCCTCCCAGTGCCAGAGATCCAGGTTCGATCCTGACTACGAGTGCTGTCTGTACGGAGTTTTTACATTCTTCCCATGACCGCATGGGTTTTCCCCGGGTGCTCAGGTTTCCTCCCACACTCCAAAGGCACACTCCAAAGGTTTGCAGGCTAATTTGGCTTCGGTAAAAATTGTAAATTCTCCCTAGTCATATCTCTAAACTCGACCAAACTCAACTAGGTTCTAGGCAGCTGAAATTAAAACTTCCAATGGAAGGGCAAAGGGAATCAGTGATATACAAATGGCCAGCTTTAAAATAGAGAAACACTAGTAACTCAGTGGGTCAGGCAGAATCACTGGAGGACATGGATAGGCGACATTTCAGGTCAGGACCCTTCTTCAGGCTTTAGAATAACATTGTTGTCGAAGGTACAAACATTTACAGGATGAATTGAAAGTTTTGTTAATACCCTAGGGAGAAAGGGAGTGAATGTTTCTGATGAAAGGATAGATGGAGCAGGGTAGGAGGAAGTTTGATAGGACATAGACACTGACACAGACTAACTGGCCTGTTATATTGGTGCACATACTATGTAACTCTAACACAAATAAAATCTGTTCCTTCACCTGAAGATGAACAAAGTCAAACTTCGTCAAAGTCAACCATGAACGATCAAGGTCCTTGCACTCGCAACAACTGGAACTTGAAAATGGCACCAAACTGGCGACTCTGTATACTGACTGTGTAAGAAAGAACTGCAGATGCTGGTTTAAATTGAAGGGAGACACAAAATGCTGGAGTAACTCAGCGGGACAGGCAGCCTCACCGGAGAGAAGGAATGGGTGACATTTCGGGTCGAGACCCTTCTTCAGACTCTGTATAGTGTACTACTGGTAGACACTTGAACTGTACCTGAGATGCTTATCTAATATGTATCTAAGTGCTTATGTATAGTGATACTTGTACTGAACTGTATACAAAAATGAATTTCACTGTGCCTCACTGGTACAAATAAAGTGCCGTACCAAAGTGTCTTAAAAAGGCGAATAGGCAAAAAGGTGAGGAGTTTGCTTGCAGGAAGTTTGAACAATGACCACGCTTCAAAACGTTGTTATTCCACTAACACAATGTAAAGCCCAGTCCCATCGTTCATCAACGTCAAATACTGCTAATACCAGCTGCTTTCATGTCAGTTGGACTGCAGTATATTGATGTTGGAGTTTATAATGTTCCTTGTACTCAGCTATTTGTTCAGACTTGTGGGTTTAATCATGGCTCCGCACACACGTGCCTCTTTGTAAAGACTTTCCCACAACAGTCTCTCTCTCTCCTCCGCCCCCCAGGGTAATCCTTGTTGCTTTTGTTGGTGGGCTACTGCAGTTCTAGCCCTTCCTGTACCTACTTCGCACCAGAAGCGGGTAACAAGAAGGTAAAGATAACACACTCTCGAGTCTGTTCATTCATTCAGCTAGATGATGACGTTGGAACTCCATCCATCCAACACTTTAGGTCTCTGTTGCCAATGTTAAATAATCCCAGGGCCAGCAAAACAAAAATTAGATACAGAATAAAGCTCCTTCAACTCTGCTCCATAAAATACCCCTAAAAGGGTAAAATCCTGAACTCTCAGGGCAGCGAGAGCATAGGCTCGGCAAACAGCGATCTGCTATTTCACACATTTGTCATTTTGAGGCTACACCCAGTTTAATTGCCAAATGATTTCAAATTAGTTCTGAGTTGATTTTGTAGATTGGTGTAAAACCTGTTTGAATTACTCCTTTGAGGTATCTTGGGCTACGACTAACTTCGGGAAAATTGGACACCAGATAGTGGAGTGAAGACGACCTCCTTTAATCTCCTTCGATCTCCATTCGACTATTTTGAAGACTACCTTCGACTACCCTTGATTACCTACGAATAGCATGCCGACCTACTACAACCAAACCTACAAGTAAAAAAGATATCGATTTTTTTCATGGCGACCTATTTGTACTCGCAGGCATTTTTCAACATGTTGAAAAATATGCTGCGACCTAGCTGAGGCCTCGAATACACGGGGACTACTCTCGAGCATGAAGGACAGTTACAAAGACCTCCTAGGACCTCATGTCGACCATGCTGCGAGTATGAGTCAAGGGCAAACTCACCAGAACTCGCGGATGAGGTCGCCCAAGTGGGACAGCCCCTTTATGGGCCTGTGCCACTTAGGCGATTTTTCAGGCGACTGCCGGCGATTGTTAAGTCGTAGCAGGTCGCCGAAAAAACGGCGACTGGAATGGCAACTGTCAGAGTGGAACACACACACATCGCTTCCTTCACCAGCCAGTTATGCAGGCGGGGGACAGGGCAAGCTGGGGAGACCGCTGTCTGAGTGAAATTCACACGGTGCAAAGCCAATGTGATACAGGCACACAACACAATGAACAGGAAGGTTGGCGCTGTAATTGAGACGGTGGAAGCACAGAGTGCGGGAAGGGTCACGTAAGTCCTTTAAAAGAGGGGGGGAGAAGGTGGGGGAGAAGGAGTGGAAACAACTTTTAAGAAGCCAGAGATACAAGGTTGTGAAGCTCGGCGGACATTAACATTACCGGTCGGTTATCCTTGGTTCTGAAAACTACTGTTTACGTTTTTTCCCCCCCAATGAGCCAATGAAAATCACCGGTCAGCACTAGCGACAACCTCCTGGCAACCCACTGCCACTGCACCTACGTCACGATAATTCTCGCTACTCTCCATGGCGTCAGAATTCTGGTCGCCGCTAGTTTTTGAACATGTATTTAATAGCAAGTGGCCTAATTCTGCTCCTATCACTTATGATCTTACGATTATGTTTTGCCAACCAAATATACAAATAAAAACTGAAGGACATTAACATTGTGAACTTATAACTAAAACAAGAGCGAGGCTAGGGACAGCAGCTGGGAATTTGGCAAGCCAGGACAAGAATAGTGTGAACCTTCAATTCCTACCCACGCACAATCTTAAATGTGCCTGTGATGGTCTCGAACTGCAAGTACATCAGCCTCTCAGGAGGTAAACGATGTGTGTGCAGTTTGTTTGTACGTCAGGATCAGACAATTTACACTTTGAATTGAATTGTCAAATTCCAGGGGAACTCACCCGGAGGGCCGGTGAGCAGACTGGCTGCGGGAGGGGAGTGCACGGCCTTCGATGGGGGAGTAGGCCGCTGGAGGCCCTGCAGCAGCCTGGGGCTCGGCTGGACTGGGCGCCGCTCCAAGAGGCCAACCATGTGGACCGGACGCGGCCTGCAGCGATGGAGGACACCACGGCTACGCTTGGCCATGCCGACCCTGCAACGTCGCTAGGACAACGGGCCTACATGGTTAGGGCAAGAACCCTGCACTTACAACAACCGGACCTTGAAAATGGTGCCAAATGGGCGACTCTATATATTCTCTCAGTGTACCACTGCTGATACCAGTCTGTCTCGTCCCTTCCTTCTTTGTGTTTTTTTAGTATGTGTTAAATGTATGTTTTAGTGTTCTTTAGCTTGTTATATGTGGGGGGTGTTGGTGTGGGGGGGGGTTGGGTAAAACTTAAAAAAAAATCTCTTACCTCGAAAGAGATGGGATTTTTTTTCCGTATCGTATCTCCGTCCGCACTGCGGCCTAACATCGAGGAGCTGGCGGCCTTTGCTGGAGACTGACTTCGGGAGATCCATCGCGGGAGCCGGTGGGAACTTAACATCGTGGAGCTTGTGATCCCTGTCGGGGATCGACCTTGGAACTCCAACTGCGGGAGCCAACGGACCTAACATCGTGGAGCTCGCGGTCCCTGGTTAGAGACCGACTTCGGGAGCTCCAAGCCGCCGAAGCTTCGACCGACCCGACGCGGGTGCTTTGGGCGCCCCGACTGCGGATGGTTCGACTGCCCCGACCGCGGGTGAATAAAGAGGAAGAAGATTGGACTTTATTTCCACCGAATCCATGCTGACCAGCGATCCCCGTACACTAGCACTATCCTACACACACAAGGGCCAATTTACAATCTTTACCAAAGTCAATTAACCTCCAAACCTGTACGCCTTTGGAGTGTGGGAGGAAACTGGAGCAACTGGAGAAAACTGACGCGGGTCACGGGGAGAACGTACAAACTCCGTACAGGCAAGCGCCCGTAGTCAGGATCAAAACTGGGTCTCTTTACACTTCACTGCTGTTCTCTCCAGGAACTGATTTATCGAACCAGATTTCCCTTTCATGAGTTCATGTTGACAATATTCAATCCTGTTATTATTTTCAAACTGTTCCGTCATAAAGCTGCCAGAGTTCACAGGTCACTTGCCAAGTAATTTGCTCTGAGCTGGAGCATGTCTCAGGTGTTAATATCCATTGATGCCTGGTCACAGCTGATCAATGCGTCCCAGGCAACATGGGGGCTTATCAATAAGACCGACAAGTCTTTTCTATTGTAAACCAAATGTTTTAATTTTTTTACAAAAAGGGTAAATGTGTCCTTTTACTTGTTGCCTTTCTTCTCCATCCCAATGAATGATCTTATTCCATCTGAGCTAGATATTAAGACAAGCAGCAACATACAAAGGGTTGGAGTAACTCAGTGGGTCAGGCAGCATCCGTGGAGGGATGTCCCTCCTCCCCGTTCCCTTCCTTCATACACTCATCTTCCATCCCCGAGTCCCTCCTTTCACGTTTATCCCCGCTCTCTCCCCTCTCACATGTCACCTATATCCCCCACCCCACCCCCCCTTAACATTATGCATCTCTTCTCCCCTCATAGACATCCTTTTGTCTCCTTTATCACTTACTCCACCCATCTGACAATCAACCCCCCCCCCCCCCCCCCCCCCCCCCCCCCCCCCACCACCCCCTCCCCGCCCCCCTCACCTGTATCCACCTATCCCTTGAAAAGACAAAGTGCTGGAGTAACTCAGCAAGTCAGGCAGCATCCCTGGAGAACATGGATAGATGATGTTTCAGGTCCAGACCCTTCTTTAGACTTCAGAGTCTGAAGTAGGTCCCGACCCAAAATGTCACCTATGCATGGCACCTTAAACTGCCGAGTTATCCAGCACATTGTCTCTTTTTTTTCATGTCAGCATCTGTGGTTCCTTGTGGTTTCTCTCTTTTCCAGCTTTCTCTCCCCGACTACAGCCTGAAGAAGGGTCCCGACCCAGAACTTCACCCGTCCATTCCCTCCACAGATGCTGCTTGACCCATTGAGTTTGTCCAGCACTTTTGTTTGTTTTTGCTCAAGTTTGTTTTTGCTCCTTGTGTCTCCATCTAAATGTCCTTCTCTTCGCACAGCATCTGACTCATCGCACACACGCTGTGGGCAGCCATGTACTTCTGGTCAGCTGCTGTTATTTTCTAGCAGTCAAGACACACTGCCACTTCCATGTTGTCTGACACTCTCAATCCATCATCTGAAATCACTCCCACCATTATCACAAAGGCCTGTCTTGCAGCACTACTACTTCACCTTGTTGTTACGTATTGCTTCAGATACAAGGGCAAAAGATTAAAAACATCGATTGTCGGTATAGACTTGATGGACGCAGTGCAGTTATTTTACCCACCATTGCTGCCCCTTGCTGTTTGAGAGGGTGGGAATGGCTCGAAGGGCCAAATGGTTTACTCCTGCACCTACTGTCTATTAACTGCCTGTCTATCTGGCCCAGAGCCCACATAATCAGTCTAACATGCACAAGAGTGGCTCAGCCACAGCAGGCAGTGAACAAGACTTGTGCCAGCACTGATCTGTACCTCAACTTTAAATAACGAGATCACTTAAATGTAAGATGGACACAAGATGCCCTGTTTCCATGCTGTATGACTCGATGACTCGAATATCTTATTACCTGCCGATGTAGCATTTGTTTGTGAGCGTTTAATCTATATTTTGTGTTTCAGTATGAAACCTAAAACCACAACTGCTTAGCCTATTTGCAACGATGCTACATTATTAAGCAACTTCAGAGGGAAGGTCCAAGAAATATCAGCTGGGAATAGGCCACCCTGAGACAGGAGCGGAGAAATACGAGGTTGGACAACGATACAGGTGTCAGAGGTTATGGGGAGAAGGCAGGAGAATAGGGTTAGGAGGGAGAGAAGATCAGCCATGATTGAATGGCGGAATAGACTTGATGGGCCAAATGGCCTCATTCTACTCCTGTTCCTTATGATCTTAAGTTTCTGTGGTGGGGAATAAAAAAATCATTTGGTTGTAGCCTACAAACCTGTACGTCTTTGGAGTGTGGGAGGAAACTGGAGCACCCGGAGAAAACCCACGCAGGTCATAGGGGATTGGTGGCCAGCGCTGATTTGGTGGGTTGAAGGGACTGTTTCCAAGCTGTAGGCATGCAGGTACAGCAGGCAGTGAAGAAAGCCAATGGCATGTTGGCCTTCATAACAAGAGGATTTGAGTACAGGAGCAAAGAGGTCCTTCTGCAGTTGTACAGGGCCCTAGTGAGACCACACCTGGTGTATTGTGTGCAGTTTTGGTCTCCAAATTTGAGGAAGGACATTCTTGCTATTGAGCGTAGGTTTACAAGGTTAATTCCCGGGATGGCAGGACTATCATATGTTGATAGAATGGAGCAGCTGGGCTTGTATACTCTGGAATTTAGAGGGGATGAGAGGGGATCTTATTGAAACATATAAGATTATGAAGGTATACATTTTGTTGTCTCTGTACTGTACACTGCACAATGACAATAAAGTTGAATCTGAAAAATGCTGGCGAAACTCAGCGGCTGCAGCAGCATCTATAGAGCGAAGGAAATAGGTAACGTTTCGGGCCGAAACCCTTCTTCAGACTGATTATGAAGGTTTTGGACATGCTAGAGGCAGGTAACATGTTCCCGATGTTGGGGGACTCCAGAACCAGGGCCACAATTTAAGAATAAGGGGTAAGCCATTTAGAACGGAGATGAGGAAATACTTTTTCCACACAGAGTTGTGAGTGTGGAATTCTCCGCCTCAGTGAGCGGTGGAGGTCGGTTCTCTGGATACTTTCAAGAGAGAGTTAGATAGAGCTCTTAAAGATAGGGGAGTCAAGAGATATGGGGAGAAGGCAGGAACTGAAGGCTGATTGTAGATGAGAAGGCTGATGAGAAGGCTAATTGTAGATGATCACATTGAATGGCGGTGCTGGCTCGAAGGGCCAAATAGCCTACTCCTGCACCTATTGTCTATTATCTATCTAAACCAAACCTTAGGATCAGGAATCATCTGATTTTCACTTTCTTTCCCCAGGTCCCCCCCACCCCCAACTATAATAATTACTTGTGGAGGGTAATATCCATTCGCATCTTTATACACTATTACCCATTATGGATTGAAGGCCTGAAGGCTCCCTGTACATTACAGCTAGAGCAGCTCTCAGTGTAGTGGTTAGGACGTACTGTAGATGCATCAGTTCTGAGTGCAAGGCTCAAGTGTAATCATCATTGATGAAATGCAGCTCTGCTTTATTTGCTGAGCACCTGCAAAGGGAACACAGTTTGAAGGTGATCCAAGGTCAGCAAATGCAGCTGAGCCACGAGTGGGTCGTTGCTGCAAAGGTATAAAATATCTCTTTATGCTACAGGTTAAGTGTATTGCTCCCGCTAGCCTCCCACAACAACTCGGATTTGTATTGCAAGTTCAATGGAGCAAATCATTAATGGGAGTCTAATCAAATAATAATACACAGTGCTGAAGATGCATCTTTTCATTGAAACACATGGGATAATGTTAGTGGGATGGGAAGTAGAGACACAGGGAGAGAGATATAGAGACAGACAGACAGAGCATTAAGCCATATGTACTCTGGCAAGGAAAACAGTGTTGTTTGTGCCCAAAGCCGAAATTTGAGGTTTGGAGGTGTTCATAGGGTCATAAGTGATAGGAGCAGAATTAAGCCATTCGGCCTATCAAGTCAACTCTGTTAATCAATCATAGCTGATCTATCTCTCCCTCCTAACCCCATTCTCCAGTCTTTTCCCCAGAACCCCTGTCACTGGGTTCACAGAGATGCAAAGCCGTGGAGGAGGGGGGGCACGGTGGCGCAGCAGTAGAGTTGTTGCTTTACAGCGCCAGAGACCCGGGTTCGATCCTGACTAAGGGTTCTGTTTTTACGTTCTCCCATTGACTGGGTGGGTTTTCTCCGGGCGCTCCGGTTTCCTTCGACACTCCAAAGACGTACAGGTTAGTAGGTTAATTAGATTTGGTAAAATTGGCCCTAGTGTGTAGGATACCAGTACTGGGTGATCGCTGGCGTGGACCCAGTGGGCCGAAGGGCCTGTTTCTGTGCTGTATCTCTAATGTCCAAGTCTGGACCAAAGTCTAAAGGAGCTTGAACACAAGTGAGAAATTTTAATTGAGGCATTGTCAGATGGACAGACAAGTGGAAAGTGGAGATTTGGAGAAACTCAAACTAACGAAGGGTGGAAAATGGGAGTCCAGTGGGAAAAGGCAGTGGAACAAACAAGTCTGGAAGTAACAACAACACAGAAGACAGCTTTAGTAGATGAAAGACAGAGGCGGAATCAGAGATGTGTGATGAAGGGGAGATACCCCTTCATCAATCCCCCCACCCCTTTCATCAACCATCCTTCCCCTCCTCAACCCCCCCCCCTCCCCCTCCCCACCTCCAACCCCTGCATCGGGTTACTGCCCACCCTTGGGCAGGCGGTGGTGAGCCACCTTGACCTATTGGGGAGATGCTTGGGTTTCATTACTCCGTGAATCTTAACCAGGTCATCTCCCAAGTCTTCAGTTTTCCAGCAAAAAGAGCCTCAGTCTAGACGGTGTTTTAGGCGAGCGATGATTACTGCAGAAAGAATGAAACTACCTCCTGACAAAATCCCTCATGTGCAAGTTGCTCTTAAAATAAATAATTTGCTACATCTACCAGCAGGGGCCCCTGGGGAAGGCAGAGGTAATGTGTCGCCTGGATCCACAGGGAAGGGCTGGGTAATTGCACTTTCTCTAAATAACACACAATATCGCAGCTGACTTTACCCGGAATGGCAGAACAATAAGCGGTCGTTGGAGTTGTGGAGAATATTTAACTAGCTGGACTGGTGCCAAGTCTCCAGTTTTATTTGGTCCAGCTGAAAGCAGCTCTGGTACTCTTCAGCTGTCCGGAGATGTTTCCTTCACAACAAGAGCTGTAGGATCCATTGTAGCCCCTTGAGAGGGCAGATGAGGCCTCTGTTTAGTACGTCAGATTGAGCGGAGTTCTGTCAGGGTCGCACAGTTCCCTGGGTTACGTGTGTGGTGCCGGAGCGAGGCTTGAACTTACAACCTCCTGACTCAGAGGGGCGGGCAATGATATCATGCCAGCTGCAGCTGGACAAGCCACTAATTATGACGACATTGGCTCAGTTTAGTTTACAGATGCAGCGCGGAGACAGATCCCTCGGCCCCACAGAGTCCGCGCTGACCAGCGATCCCCACACACTGAAACACTATCCTACACATTCTAGGGACAATTTACAATTTTACCAAAGCCAATTGACCTCCAAACCTGTATGTCTTTGGGGTGCGGGAGGAAACCGGAGCACCCGGAGAAAACCCACGCAGGTCACACAGGGAGGGGTCCGTACAGTCAGTAGCCGTCAGTAGTCAGAACCCGGCTCCCTGATGCAGTTAGGCTGCAACTCTACCGCTGCGACACTGTGCCTCCCCTTGGTCTAATAACAGAACCTCGTTTATCCCACAGCCTCAGAAACCCTTACAGAGTCGTTACACAACCCTCAGTCGTGTTGGTCAGGGAGCAAAGCTGGAGAAGAAAATTGGGAAATTGTAGGAGGGACGACAATGATCTCAGGAATGATCGGGTTAACATATGATGAGCATTTGATGGCACTGGGCATGAAGATGCTGGAGTTCAGGAGGATGTGGTGGGACTTCAATGAAGCTTACCAAATAGTGAAAGGCCTGGATGTGGAAAGGATGTTTCCACTAGTGGGGGGAGTCTAGGACCAGAGGCCAGAGCCGCAGAGTAAAAGGACGTGCCTTTCGAAAGGAGATGAAGAAGAATTTCTTTAGTCAGAGGGTGGTGAATCTGTGGAATTCATCACCACAGAAGTCTGTGGAGGCCAAGGTAATTGTTATTTTTAAGGTGGAGGTTGACAGATTCATGCTTGGGGTTGGTGTCAGGGGTCATGGGGAGAGGGCAGGAGAATTGGGGTTGAGAAGGAGAGATAGATCAGCCATGATTGAATGGCGGAGCAGACGATGGGGTGAATGGCCTCATTCTGTTCCTAGAACTTACAAACTGGGATGGAGAATGAAAAGATGGTTTAACAGTTTCATTGCCTAATGCATTGCCCAATAGTGTCCAAAGACAAGCCATTAAGAAACAGTTAGACGGGTACATGGATAGGACAAGTTTGGAGGGATATGGACCAAGAGCAGGCAGGTGGGACTAGTGTAGCTGGGACATGTTGGCCGGTGTGGGCAGGTTGGGCCGAAGGGCCTGTTTCCACACTGTATCACTCCGTGACTCTATGACTAAGCCACTTACACTGACTAAACTGATTTTGGTTTGAAAACAGTGGGACCAGAATTGGCCTTCAGAGCAAAGGAGAGGAAGACAGCAATGAATTGCCCAAAGTGTCCACTGATAATCGGAGGTGGGAACTGATATATCGAAAAGACAGACTGGTGGGCAGGGGTGAGTTGGTAAGGAATGAAATTCAGTCCTTTGCGAGTGGTGACATAGAATCAAATGAAGAGTCATTGTGGATAGAACTGAGAAATTAGACAATAGGTGCAGGGGTAGGCCATTCGGCCATTCAATGTGATCATGGCTGATCCCGCCTTCTCCCCATATCCCCTGACTCCGCTATCTTTAAGAGCCCTATCTAGCTCTCTCTTGAAAGTATCCAGCGAACCGGCCACCACCGCCCTCTGAGGCAGAGAATTCCACACACTCACAACTCTCTGTGTGAAAAAGTGTTTCCTCATCTCCGTTCTAAATGCCTTACCCCTTATTCCTAAATTGTACGGGCAAAAAGGCCCTAAAGGGAGTTATCCACAGGCCACCAAACAGTAGCCTGGATATAGGGTGCAAGTTGCATCAGGAGTTAAAACTGGCATGTAACAAAGGTAATGCTACGGTGGTTATGGGCGATTTCAATATGCAGGTAGACTGGGAAAATCAGGTTGGTACTGGACCCCAGGATAGGGAGTTTGTGGACCTGTTTCTGCGCTGCATCCCTAACTAAAGTGGGATATGGGAATTCTGATCGCGATCATCACTGAAAATAGCTGAGTCTTGGACTCATCCCACTAGTAGCTTTCATACAGACTTCCACTGTAAGCAAAACACGAACAAAATCTGTAACTCCACATGCCAAGTAACAATGGGTGGTTTTCAGACTGGACCTGGAAGCATTTCAGCTGCAACGATGCCAAGTATAGAGTTTTAAAGCTTCCTTCACAAAGGAAAGAAGTTAAGGAAAGCTCGGGAATTAGCTCAAATGGCAGAGCGCTCGCTTGGCAAGTAAGACGCAGTGGGATCGATGGCCGAAACTAGACCTGGTTTCGATCCCGACCTCGGGTGTTGCTTGTGCGTAGTTTGAACGGTCTCCCTGTGACAGTGTGGATTTCCTCCGGGTGCTCCGGTTTCGTCCCACACTCCAAAGACGTGCAGGTTTGTAGGTTAATTGGCTTGTGTGAATTGTGAATTGCCCAGAGTGTGTAGGATGCGAAAAATGGGATGACTAGTGTATGGGCGATCGTTGGTCGGTGTGGACTCGGTGGGCTGAAGGACCCGTTTCAAACGCTGTAGCTCGAAACTCTAAACAAAGGCACCCCTTGGTTTGCAAATGCAATTGCTTGTGTAAATGGACTCAAACTACACTTGCAAGGACAGATCCCTGGATATTGCACAGTTGAACTCTTACTGCATTTACACCTTGGCAGGACAGCAGACCTATGGGGATATTAGTCACTGCTCTTGGCACAGAGACATCCACTGCCGACCTGAAACTGGGCTCAATCGAATGAGTCTAACACACCAAGCTGAACAACACTTGCAATGGAAGAGGACAGGGTACGATTAAATCTAAAACACTGCGGATACAATCAAGGGTGTAAATTAGTTTCAAAACACGTCTGAGATGAATGCAGAAAATCAAGAAGCTTTAGATTGAAAATTGAGTTAAAAAAGTCAGAGCAACTGCCACAGAACCTCACTGTGAGCACACTGTCTGCTGTAAAGGGTTCTGAGAATTTGAGTTCACAAAAGGTGATTTATAAACGCAAATAACGTCGCACTTCAGAAAAAAGAAATGCACAGTCTCAAGATGTAAGAGTTGATAGACTGATGCCAAATGATTAGCTCTTTTGAAGTGGTGGGAATTACGTAGTCAGCAAAAAGAGCCGTTGTCTGTGTTTTTAGATCCTCTGATCATTACAGGCTGTAAGGATCTTCGATGTAAGGTCTATCTTCAAAATTAATACGCTAAAGCATTCAGGGTAAAATTAATTTATCTGAGATAACCCATTGATTTTGGTTACAAGTTGCTCAGACTTCTGACTTGGAAATTAGAAGATGGCCTCGGTGGACCTAGGGTCCATCATGTAAGGTTGGCAACTCTAGCACTTGCTATGAAGCAAAATGGTACCTACAAGTTAACTCGTAGGACAGATTCCTTCCAGAACAGTTTGTCTGCTCCACTGCGAAATCTCCTCAAGGTCTGCCTACTTTGAAATGTTCTCCTCCTCTCTCCGACAACATCGGAGGCCTGGATCGCCTCAGCGCAGAGGGAGAACAAGGAGGGAAGAGATAAAGACTTTAAGGCTTTTGCCTTCCATTACAGTGAGGAGGTGTCTGGTGAACTCACTGTGGTGGATGTTAAATTTGTGTTTATTGTGTGTTTTTGTTATTTTTATTATATGTATGACTGCAAGGCAACGAAATTTCATTCAGACCGAATGACAATAAAGGATACTTTGACTTTGAGAGTTCTACAACATCTCCCTTGCTGCTCCCCCTCTGTGATGCCTCCTGCTCTCCGACTCCACGACGAGACTGAGGAAGGGTCTCGACCCGAAAAGTCATCCATTCCTTCTCTCCAGAGATGCCGCCCGTCCCCTGAGTTACTCCAGCTTTTTGTGTCAGTCTACAAGTTAGCTCGCCTTGCTCACTCTACAGTGGTAAGAGAATTCCCCAGGTCTGCCAGTTATCTCAGATTCCACCAATTTTAATTCATCTCCAGGAAAATGCAATTAACAAAATCCCTGGAGTAATAACAACGCTCGGTTAAAATTAATGTTGAAAAAATGATTTGAAACCTTTTCATTGCAGCTTTAAATATACAAGCAATTGCACAGAAATACTGAAAACAGACACAAAGAGCTGGAGTAACTCAGCGGGTCAGGAAGCATCTCTGGAGAAAAGGAATCGGTGCCATTTCGGGTCGAGATCCTTCTTCAGACCCGAAACATCACCTATTCCTTTTCGCCTGAGATGCTGTCTGACCCGCTGAGTTACTCCAGCTTTTTGTGTCTATCCGGTTTAAACCAGCATCTGCAGTTCCTTCCTACACTGTGGATAGAAATGCTGTTTGATGTATAGTCAGTCCCCTTTTTGGGTTACTAGTAGTCTGTTTTCCTACTGGTTGTATAAAGGTAGGGACAAAAAATGGGAGGGGTTGGGAGTGGGAATGTTTAGTTTAGAGATACAGCGTGGAAACGATCCCTTCGGCCCACTGAATTCGCGCTGACCAACAATCACCTATACTCTAGTTCTATGTTAGCCCAGTTTAGCAACCCTACACACTCGAGGCAATTTATATAAGCCAATGAACCTACAAATCTGCAGGTCTTTGGAATGTGGGGGGGAACCGGAGCACTTGGACAAAACCTACACGGTCACATGGAGAACGTACAAACTCTGCACAGACACACCCGTAGTCAGGATCAAACCCGAGTCTCTGGCGCAGTAAGTCAGCAACTCTACCGCTACGCCACTGTGACGCCTTATTCTAAGTCACATAATGATCCTTGCTGGAAAGGAGCTGAAGCACAAAACCGGTCCTTTAGTTCATTGTACCCATGGTGACCTTCAAGTACCTATCTATTCCGATCGGATTTTACAGCACTTGGGTCACGGCCTTCTATGCACTGGCAATGCAAGTGTTCATCTGTTTCGCTGTAGAAATTGGAATTGGTTTATTGCTGTTTGTGAAAAGCAAAATGCTTTTCTTTGCCTGCTGTCCACTTAAATCATATCATACTATACATAAGTACAATCAAGTCATCCACAAGTACAGCAGGTAGTGCAAGGAGAAAAAACACCAAGATCCAGTTGAGTTTTATGGCATTGTAGCACCGTATCTACCTGTGTGATCCTTGGTCTTGTGCACTGAGGTCTCTCTGTTCCTCAGTACTCCCAGAGTAGACATTCCCAGGATTCCCACGATATAAAAATGAAAAAAGCGCACGGTGGCGCAGCGGTAGAGTTTCTGCCTTACAGCGCCTGCAGCGTCAGAGACCCAGGTTCGATCCCAGCTACGGGTGCTGTCTGCATGGAGTTCAGTACGTTCTCCCTGTGACCACGTGGGGTTTCTCCGAGATCTTCAGTTTCTGTCCAAAGGCGTACAGGTTAACTGGCTTGGTATAGATGTAAAATTGTCTCTAGCGTGCTTTGATTTGCGGGGATCGCTGGTCAGTGCGGACTCGGTGGTCCGACGGGGCTGTTTGCACGTTGTATCTCCAAGCTAAACTAAATTAAAACTTACGCCATGACCATGAATGCAGTTTGCTTGACTTGTGCAGGACCGTACTCTTCATATAAGCATTTATTTTTAGCTTTCAAGTTGTCATGATAAGTCACTACTGTCTCCTGTTGGGAGAAAGCACTAATGAGAGTGTACTGTATTTCCTCATCAAATGAACTAAACCAGTCATTACTAGCCCACAGCTTAGTCCTTGTCTTCGTCAGGAAGGCAATCAAAAGGCCTTCAATTTCACCATCATATCTCATTATAGAATAAACCCCAAATGGCCTGATTATTCCACATGCACAGCCTGTCTACAAGGTTCTAAGTCGGCACAGGGATACCAAAGGGTCATGAGTTCATGTGAAATAGGAATGTTCTTTGGAACGTCAGATGTTGGGGGGGAGCCTTGATGGAATTCTATACAATTATGAGAGGTATAGATAGGATAGGCAGTCAGAACCTTTTACCCCCAGGGTGGAGATGTCCAACACTGGAAGGCAGAGTTATAAGGTGAGAGGGGGAAGGTTTAATGAAGATGTGCGGAGCAAGTTTATTTTTCACACACAGAGATTAGCGGGGGCCGGGGATGCATTGCCAGGGATGGTGGTGGAGGCAGATATGATAGTGGTGTTTCAGAGACTTTTAGCTGGGACAGGGAAGTGCAGGGTGTAGAGTGATATGGATCTTGCATAGGCAGACGAGATCAGCTTAACTTGGCATCATGTTCGGCACAAACATTGTGGGCTGAAGGGCCTGTTCCTGTGCTGCCCCATTTTAGATTTAGAAATACAGCGCGGAAACAGGGCCTTCGGCCCACCGAGTCCGCACCGACCAGCGATCCCCGCACATTAACGCTGTCCTACACACACCAGGGATAATTTACAATTTTTACCCAAGCCAATTAACCTACAAACCTGTACATCTTTGGAGTTCTATGTTCTATGAAAAGTAATTTTTGTCTTCCTGGGAAGCAGAGATGAAGTTGTCAAGGTTTATAATGGAAGAACAATTGTGGTGGCTGGCCACTCTTACAAATGGAGGGATGGGGATTGACAGTAAACACGTCTCCTCAATGTGGCTGCACATCCCAGTTGGTGACTGCATCAGGTAAGTAGAAACCACATTATTTGTTTCCTGTCTTGCCACCCACTTGAAAGGTTTCCATTTTGCTATTTTTATTGAGAGAGTTTTAATCAAGAACCACCAACAACCCCCCCCCCCCCCCCCCCGACCGACCCCCAGCTTGTCCATGACAGACACTGCTGATACCTTATCACTGATAAAGAATGCTAAAAGATAATGAATACACATTTTAAAAAATCCCCTACATTTTTTCTCATGAGATTTTAATCACAGCAGCGTCAGGTAAATTCATCATTAATTCCTGCAGACTCTCAGATAAACCTGAGGGGCTTGGGTGTGCTGCTGCCCAACGTAGTTAGTTACCATGACAACGAGCTCTTTCTACAACAGAACGTTTGCTTGTCGAGATGACCTTTCATTGCAGGAGTGCAAGGTCAAAGAGGGGAGAAGGGCTACAGAGTTGACAGTGGAGGGAGGCACTGTTAATCACTACCCGAAAGCCAGCTCCTTTCCTCACTCTTGCCCGTCAGAAACAAAAGTGGAGTTGGCAATATGAAGCAGAAGCACCCAATGTTCACGTTCAAACTAGGTTCCATTCCGCTGAAAACACTTTGCGTCCAAATCAGTAGGAAATTTGTGCTCAGACCACGCAGCCTCTATGCAGCCATAAGGAATAGGAGTAGAATTAGGCCATTCGGCCCATCAAGTCTACCCCTCCATTTAATCGTGGCTGGTCTATCTCTCCCTCCTAACCCCATTCTCCTGCCTTCTCCCCATTACCTCTGACACCCGTACTAATCACGAATCTATCTATCTATCTCGGCCTTACAAATATCCACTGACTTGGCCTCCACAACTTTCTGTGCAAAGAATTACAGGTTCACCACCCTCAAACTATAGAAATTGCTCCTCATCTCCTTCCTAAAAGAACGTCCTTTAATTCTGACTTGAGAACATTCTCAACGTGACTTGAGAAAGACAATGTTTCCCTTGCTCTATCACAATCAGCCACCAATTTTCTGAGAGAGATGAAATGCATCTCGGCCTCGTTGGCGGCACAGCGCTGGAGCGCTATCGTGGAGCGGAGCGGAGTGGAGCGGGCAATGCCTTGCCTGGGTCGCCGCGTGGAGCGACGCGCTGGAGCTCTGGTGAGCTGGACCGCCGAGAGCAACATCTCCGGGCTGCGGGTCTGCGGAGCGGAGAGGCGGCGCCGACTTTAACATCGGGAGCCTGGGAGCTCCAAACCGGCGCGGCCTTGTCGGCTTCGGCAGCCGCGGGCTCCAACCAGGAAGCGGCTGTTCCAGGTGGCCCAGCCGCTGAAAGGACTCTCCCGACGCCGGGGCAAGACCACCCGGTGAGAACGGCCAGGAACATCGGGCCTCCGTAGAGGCAATTGCGGTGGCCTCAATAGGCCTGACTTTGGGGTGATCTTGGGGTGGGGACTGGACATTGTGCCTTCCTCCACAGTGCTATCCATTGTGGGGGGATGATTTTTTTGTCTAATGTAATCCTGTAAGTCTGTGTCCAAGATGGCTGCCGTGAAGAGAGAGTGAACGCTGGCGCGCTTTGGCTGCCGCTGCTCTCTCTTCACACTGTGTTTTTGATTTTCTGTTTTTGGACTGAATTCTGTTCTTAATTTGTGTCTCTGTGATGTCTTTATTACCTATTTTATTCTGATTATATGTTTTTATTTCTATGAATCTGTAAGGTGTCCTTGAGATGTCTGAAAGGCGCCCATTAAATAAAATTTATTATTATTATTATTAAACATCTTCAGTTTCGTTTGATTTAGAGATACAACGCAGAGACAGGCCCTTCAGCCCACTGAGTCCGCGCCGACCAAAAATCCCCGTACGCTAACACTATCCGATTAAAGATCCCCGTACACTAACACTATCCGATTAAAGGTAAAGTGCGAATAAAGAGAGTCCAAGGGTCACCAATGAGGTAGATAGTAGATCCGAATTGCTGTCCAGTTGTGGTAGGATGATTCAGTTGCCTGATAACAGCTGGGAAGAAACAGTCCCTGAATCTGGAGGTGTCCAATCTGGATGCTTTCACAGCTTGGTATGGCATTAAGGAATTGCGGAGAAGTGTGAACTTAGCTCAGTCCATCTTCCCTCACCCTCCCTCCCCTCCGCCCCTCAACTTAAAGTGATGAGTGGAAAGGATTGGGGATGTGCAAACATTGTGTGTGTGGGGGGGGGGGGGGGGGGGGGGGGGGGTCAGTCTACCCCACAACAGAAGGGGGAGGAGTTGTACAGTTTGATAGCCACAGGGAAGATGGATCTCCTGTGACGTTCTGCCCTGCATCTTGGACAGTCTGAAGAAGTGTCCTGACCTGAAACATCACCTCTCCGTGTTCTCCAGAGATGCTGCCTGACCCGCTGAGCCACTCCAGCACTTTGTCTCCTTATTAGTAAACCGAAGCACTGGTTTTTCCCCCGAATCATGGCATCCTGCAGCACAACAGTGACTGCAGATCAAATACCGCAAAAGTGTTTCAAGGACGCTGAAGTTAGTGCTATCCCAAGGACAGCATGCTGGGGAAAAGAGCTTCATTTTAAATTTAGTTTTTTTTACAAATGTTTCGACAGTTCCCCACAGACTGTTAAATTTATTACAGCATCTGTTCCACAGTCTGTCTGAGAGGCACTATTGGGATGGAGGGTGGAACGGGGGTAGTTAGATCCACGCTGATACGACGATGTCTGTTACCGACCTCTTGCATGGGCAGAATGTTGATAGCCATGCCACCAACACCTCTCATAGGGCAGGGGCGTCTCAAACTAGAGGACACAGGCTTGAGGAGAATGGGGAAAGACTTAGAAGGGACCCGAAGGGGCAACTTTTCCACACACATTTCTAGATTAATGGAGTGAGCTAACCGAGAAAGCTGTAGGGTTTATAATGCGTCTCTTGTGCGACCGGGTTTCAGAGATTCAATGTCAAATGTATGTAGGAAGGAACTGCAGATGCTGGTTTACACTGAAGACAGGCACAAAATGCTGGAGTAACACAGCGGGTCAGGCAGCATCACTGGAGGACATAGAGATAGGCGACATTTTGGGTCATAACTCTTCTTCAACATGAACAGTCCTGACCCAAAACATCGCCTATCCCACCAAGTTATTCCAGCACTTCAAGAAGGCTCTCGACCCGAAAGGTCACCTATTCCTTTTCTCAAGAGATGCTGCCTGACCCACTGAGTTACTGCAGCATTTTGTGTCTATCTTCAATGTCAGATGCTGCTTAGTCATAAAATTGTGGGTGCAAGCCTCAACCCAAAGAACTGTGCATAGATTTCAGATGAGAGGGGCAGAGTTTAAGGGAGATGTGCGGGGAAGGTTTGTTTTTATTTTACACAACACACAAACGTTGGTGGGTGACTGGAGCCTGCTGCTGGGGGTGGTGGCCGAGATAGATATGACAGCGGCGTTTAAGAGAAAGTTGCAGAGGTGTAAATACACACATGGATAGACAAGGCTTAGAAGGCTATGAGGCCAAATGCAGGCAAATGGCACTCACTCGGATAGACATTTGGGTCGGCATGGATGAGTTGGGCCAAAGGGCTGTATAACTCTAAAACTATAAAAACTCAGTATTTCTGTGAACCATCTTGGAATGTTTCAATACATTGTTGGAACTATGTAAATACAAGCTGGTGTTAACCTGAATTAGAATGGTGAGGGGGGAAAGGTTTAATAGGAACCCGAGTAGTAACTTTTTTTTTTACACAAAGGGTGGTGGGTGCATGGAATGAGCTGCCAGGCGTGGTGGTTGAGGCAGGGACTATCTCCACGTTTAAGAAACATTTACACAGGTATATGGATGGGATAGGTATAGAAGGATATGGGTCCAATGCAGGCCGGTGGGACTAGTGTAGATGGGACATGTTGGCCGGTGTGGGCATGTTGGGCTGAAGGGCCCGTTTCCATGCTGTGTGACCCTATGACTCTAGAAGGCGGCTAGCTAACCTCAAACCAACAAGATCGGTTGGTTTTGTATCTGGACCAGATCAGGATACTTAGAATCTGTATCTGTACTCTGTATCTATTTGTATCTGGACCAGGTCAGGATACTTAGAAAGACCATTCAGCGCAGGGGCAGGTCAGGCTAAGCTGTACCATCCTAGCTCAGTACTCAATCCAGGTCAGAATGATTTGCGTCATTCTACTGAATTTGTGCTCGGTTTGTGATCAATATTTAGCAATTTTTCCCCCTCAAACAGATCGATAGTACGTTTGCAATTGTTATATTTATGGCAGTGGTTTGGCCAGGCTTCAGATTGGCCATGGTCTTGTTGGGCTTTAATTTTAAAACAGAAGTAAACCTCTATCCGAATTGATATTGCACTCAATGCTCCAGGGAGCTGGAGACTGGGAAGCTTAACTTGACAAAAGAAGATCTGGAGCCTAAGAGAAGGCATCTATCCTCGGTGTTACAAATCACACAGTGAACAGCAACTCTAAAAAATAACCCATGATACAACAGTGTGCAGCTATTAATCAAAGAGCTAATACATGTTATGCTGTAATAATTAAAGTACACTGATTTATGAGAACAATTGAGAGGTCCCTCCAGTGTATATTTTACTCATTTTCAATTCAAACACGCAAGCAGTGGATCACCACATATTTGACAGTCTGAGACTAATATCTGATTAAAACTCTATTGTGGCTGCCATAGCTTCAAATAGTCTGTGCAGGAAGGAACTGCAGGTGCTGGTTAACACCGAAGGCAGACACAAAATGCTGGAGTGACTCAGCGGGACAGGCAGCATCTCTGGAGTGAAGGAATGGGTGACGTTTCTTCAGACTGAGGCGCCCGTTCCTTCGCGCCAGGGATGCTGCCTGACCCGCTGGGTTACTCCAGCATTTTGTGCCTATCTTTCAATGTCAGATGCTGCTTGGTCATAAAATTGTGGGTGCAATCCCCAACCCAAAGAATTGAGCAAAGCTTAAAGACGAGAGAGGCATCGTTTAAGGAGATGTGCGGGGAAGGTTGTTTTTAAAAGAAACACACAGAGGGTGGAGGGTGTGTGGAACCCCGCTGCCCGGGATGGCAGCCGAGGCAGATATGATAGCGGGTGTTAAGAGGAAGCTATAGAGGTCCATGCAATGACATTGTGGGCTGAATGGCCTGTTTCCATGCTGTATCTCTCAGTCCATCGGTCAAATGCCACCCTTCGCTATTTTTACTATTCTCAACAGCCTACATTTGCCTCCCAGTTCAGCAATGCCTGGACTTTAATGTGACCAAGTATAAGAAGGAACTGCAGATGGATGTTGGTTTACACCGAAGAATGCTGGAGTAACTCAGTGGGCCAGGCGGCATCTCTAGAAAAAAGGAATACGTGACGTTTCTGGTCGAGGCCTTTCTTTGGACACAAAAGAAGGGTTTCAACCCAAAACGTCACCTATTCCTTTTCTCCAGGGATGCTGCCTGACCCGCTGAGTTATTCCAGCATCTTTGTGTCTATCTTTAGTGTTATCATTTTGTAATCTTTACCTATATCAATAACCTTTTCTAGGCAATCAATATTCAAAGTCCCCCCCCCCAAATTCTGGTATTTTAAATACCCCCATTTTTAATGTCCAGCAGCCAAGGCGACAGACCCTGGAGATAGATGCCCATGTAAAATGTTCCATCTCTACCTATCACTTTCCTCTTCTGAAGCACCATTTATAACCTTCCTCCTTCATCAAGATTATTATCCCAGTCCTTCAATCCCGAGGTGGCACCATGTCATATTTTGCTTGATATTGTTTGTGTAATCTGTCTTGGGATGGTGCACTACATTAATGCTGCAGCAAGGAACTGCTGTTATGCTATAGAATCGGACCTTCCTCCAGTTCAAAGCAACATCAGCAGAACCTCAGACCAAAGTCTCTTTTCATGTTACATTTCACTGCAGCCTTTTACATCAAGTTCATCTTGTGCGCTGCAATCCCAAAGATTCACAAGAATGGTATTTGGGCAAAAGGGCTAAATGATGTGATCAGATTGTTTTTACCAGGTTCATAAACCCTTGAGCTCTGGGATTAAGAGATAACTCAATTGAGGCTTTTAAGATGGTTAAAGGGATAGGCAGGATGAATAGGGAGAAAGCGTAGTTCCTCTATTCATATCTATAACAATATAGCTGTTTAAGAAGGAACTGCAGATGCTGGAAAATCGAAGGCGGACAAAAATGCTGGCGAGACTCAGCGGGTGAGGCAGCATCTATGGATCGAAGGAAATAGGCGATGTTTCGGGTCGAGACCCTTCTTCAGACTGATGTGAGGGTGGGGGTGGCGGGAAGAAGAAAGGAAGAGGCGGAGACAGTGGGCTGAGGGAGAGCTGGGAAGGGAAGGAGAAAGTAGGGATTACCTGATATTGAAGAAATCAATATTCATAGGGCTGGGGTGTGAACTTCCCAAGCAAAATATGAGGTGCTGCTCCTCCAATTTACGTTGGGCCTCACTCTGGCCATGGAGAAGGCCCAGGACAGAAAGGTCGGAGTCGGAATGGGAGGGGGAGTTGAAGTGCTGAGCTACCGGGAGATAAGGTTGGTTATTGCGAACTGAGCGGAGGTGTTGGGCGAAGCGATCGCCAAGCCTACGCTTGGTCTCACCGATGTAGAGCAGCTGATTCAATCGATGAGGTTGGAGGAGGTGCAGGTGAACCTCTGCCGCACCTGGAAAGACTGCATGGGTCCTTGAATGGAATCAAGGGGGAAGGTAAACCTGATCTCCGGGTGGCTCAACACTTCAACTCCCCCTTCCATTCCGAATCCGACCTTTCTGTCCTGGGCCTCCTCCATGGCCAGAGTGAGGCCCACTGTAAATTGGAGGAGCAGCACCTCATATTTCGCTTGGGCAGTTTACACCTCAGCGGTATGAACATTGACTTCTCCAATTTCAGGTAGTCCCTGCTTTCTCATCCCCTTCCCAGCTCTCCCTCAGCCCACTGTCTCCGCCTCTTCATCCCGCTCCCCCACCCTCACATCAGTCTGAAGAAGGATCTCGACCCGAAACGTTGCCTATATCCTTCGCTCCATAGATGCTGCTTCACCCGCTGAGTTTCTCCAGCATTTTTGTCTACCCATAGCAATATAGCTGATGTTTTTTTACATGTATTTATACAAGGCCTTAGGCAAGGACCCTTGTCGTAGACTGGTCCAGAAGATAAGATCATATGGGATCATGGGCAAGCTAGTTTGATACAAAACTTTCTTGGTGGAGGGATTGAAGGTTCGGTGCAATGGACAATGAAGAAGGTTGTCCAAGTTTACAACAAGATCTACATGAATTGGAAAAACAGAAAAAGAAATGGCTGGTGGAATTTAACTCCGCAGAGTGATATATTTTTGGAAATTAAACAAGGGCAGGGCACAGGTCTCCACTTGCCTGGATGAGTGCAACATTAACAACTACTTTGTAACATTGTCCGCGCCCATTATGTAGCATCCATTTGCATACCTTGCGTATGCCAGCAAACAATTTCACTGTGACTTGTCACATGTGGCAATAAAAAAGCTCAGTCGACGAAGGAAATCTGATTGATAAGCTGCTAGAGGAGGTAGTTAAGGCAGGTACTATAACAACAAAAAACAGTTGAACAGGTACATGGATGGGAAAGGTTTCAAAGGATATGGGCCATATGCAGGCAGGAAGGACTCGTATAGATGGTCGACATGGGGAAGTTGGGCCGAAGGGCCTGTTTCCGTGCTGTATGACTCACTAACTCCATGAATAGACCCCATCAATCATCCTAAACATTCCAATCTCTCTGCCATCGGTCACCATTGTTAAAGGAAGCACGTGCCAACCTATCTTTGGAATGGCAGAAGTTCTGTCAATCTGTCTGTACCCAGTTCTTGAGCGAAACAGAAAGTGCTGGAGTAACCCAGTGGGTCAGGCAGGCAGCATCTCTGGTGGACATGGATAGGTAATGTTTCGGGTCAGGTATTCAGCTCTTCCTCCAGTAGATTCTTCGAAGAATTCATTCTTTCCACATGCCTTCCTCCGAGACGATAAATAAGATGCAGCGAGCACACTTCTATCAAATGTACTACCACTATTGGGAGTTAGCCCCTTCCAAAAGTCTTCCAAATGTCTTGGATTCTGCTAAGATGTGGTTCAAAACCAATCTTGCCTGGAGCCTGTTAATCGGCAGCAAACAGAAACTGTGGCCGGGAATGCAGTGGGCAATATGAAATTTACAGCACAATTTCAAAGGAGATTCTGGAGCAGAGAAATGTTGGATGTTTGCACATAAATTGAAATGGCAACTTTGTAAAAAAAAAAAAAAAATGTGGTCCATGGCTTTTTATATAGAGAGAGCATAAAAACCAAGGAGGTTTGCAGTTTTGTTTTAAACTAGCTAGTTTAGTTAAGTTTAGTTTAGTTTAGTTTATGGTCACGAGTAACAAGGTACAGCGAAAAGCTTGTTGTAGCGTGCTATCCGGTCAGCGGAAAGACTATACATGGTTACAATGGAGCCGTCCACAGTGTACAGATACAGGGTAAAGAGAATAATGTACACAGTGCAAGTCCAATATAGTCCGAATAAAAGGTAGACAAAATTGCTGGAGAAACTCAACGGGTGCGGCAGCATCTACGGAGAGAAGGAAATTTTCTTCGAAACCTTTCTTCCGAATAAAATCCCTGTCCCACGGTGCGAGTTCATTCCAAGAGCTCTCCTGAGTTTGCCCTGATTCGAACTCAGAGATTTACGGTAATGGCCACTCGTCGGTACTCGGGGCTCTCGTGGACATTTTTCATCATGTTGAAAAATCTTCACGAGTCTTCCCGTGCTTACCTGCCGTTAGCGAGTCTTCCCGAGTACCTGCTGTTAGCGTAACGAACCGCTAAGAGACGTCCCCGAGCTCCGACGTACCCGCTACGTTCATTCTCCGTGCTTACCACGAGTTTGATTATTTTTAAACTCGGGAGAGCTCTTGGAATGAACTCATACCATGGGACAGGGCTTTTAAGATAGCCTGAGGGTCTCCAATGAGGTAGATGGTAACTGCTTTTGAACAAAATTTACATGACTCGTTTTAGAAAGAAAGTTAAGGTGTTTGAAAAGAACGCAGAGGGATTTCCGAAAATGGAACAGTGGAAGAAAAACTTCAATTATGTGGCAAGACATATTGTCCTCCTTGGAGAAAAGAAATTAAGGGGAGTTTTAACAGTGGTATTCAAAATGTTTGGGGATTTTGATAGAGTCAGCGGGAAGAAACCATTACCTTTGGCTGGAGGATCGGTAACCAAAGAAGACATATTTAAAATAGCCAGAGGGGAGACGAAGCAAAATGTTTTAATGCAACACTTACTACATTCTGCGTTGCATTGGCTTGAAGGATAGTAGAAACTGATTCAAGAATAATTTACCATTATGATTTGAATAATTATGCTAAGGGGCTGAGAAATAAAACAGGGCCTAGCGAAAGTTGCAGCCATAGTCATTCAGCTCGGAAACAGGCCAACTCCTGCACCTATTGTCTATAACTCATCCATGCCGACCAAGATGTGCCATCTAAGCAAGTCCAAATTTGGACAATGTCCCTCTCTATCATTCCCATCCACAGTTTAGTTTAGTTTAGTTTAGTGATGCAGAGTGCAAACAGGCCTGTCGGCCCACCGAGTCCACACCGACCAGCAATCCCCGCACATTAACACTATTCCACACACACTGGGGACAATTTACACTTATACCAAGCCAATTAACCTCCAAACCTGTACGTCTTTGGAGTGTGGGAGGAAACCGAAGATCTCGGAGAAAACCCACGGGGTCACGGGGAGAACGTATAAACTCCGTACAGACAGCACCTGTAGTCGGGATCGAACCCGGGTCTCTGGCGCTGTAAGGCAGCAACTCCACCGCAGCGCCACCGCGCTGGCTACTAAAATCTTGTCAGCAAACAAATTCCACTGCATCCCGAGCATCGTGTTAAACCATGGTTACAGTGTGGAGACCTCTCAGCAGCTGCAAATGTCTGACAGACCAGAGCTGAAACACTATGTGGCAGGGCCGACCCTCCCTCAGCCCAGAGGCTGTGAGGTTGTGAGCCTCGTCTGTATACAGTCATTTACAGCTTGTGGCCTTTATAGCTGCAGATGGCAGGGTTAGCGGGACAGGTCAATGAGAACTGCTATAGGTTAATTGCAGACCTAATCAGAACAGACATGTCACCGTTCTGGATCTATTTTGTACAACAAAACTCGAACAAGACTGTGATACGGATTAACTCCGAGGATCAAGGCTCTCTCTGCCTGCAATAATGGTATACAACCTGATACAAAAACCACTGCCTAGAAATTCTGCAATTGAACACACGTGCATGTTTTCACATTTGAAAATCTACTGCTTGGGACTAAAGGCTCTAGATTGGCGATGGGTGGGGATGGAGCGTGGAGTTTACACATTCTCCCTGTGACCCTGTTGATTTCCTGCGGGTGCTCCGGTTTCCTCCCACATCCCAAAGTCACGAGTGTATGTAGATTAAATGACCTCTGTAAAATTGGAGAGTGGGATAACATAGAATGAGTATGAAGAGGTAAGCGATGGTTGTGTAGGAAGGACCTGCAGGTGCTGGTATAAACCAAAGATAGACACAAAATGCCGGAGTAACTCAGCGGGACAGGCAGCATCTCTGGAGAGAAGGAATGGGTGACGTTTCGGGTCGAGACCCTTCTTCAGACTGGTGTCTGAAAGATCAGTCTGAAGAAGGGTCTCGATCCGAAACGTCACCCATCCCTTCCCTCCAGAGATGCTGCCTGTCCCGCTGAATTACTCCAGCATTTTGTGTCTATCTTCTGAGCAACGATTGTCATGGACTCAGTGGAAGGGGCCGTTTCATTGCTGTATCTCTAAAACGAATCTTTTTTTTCTTGCACTCTGGCAAAGAACCTCCTTATATTCAGCCACAGTGAGTGTAGCTTTCAAAAGCTAGGTGCACAGAAGCCGGGCAAGGTTTTATCTGGAGCTTCCTGGATGCTTCAGAGGATAGCTGTGGAGATAATTGGTAAAAAAAAAAAATTTGCTTTAAGGGCCACATTTAGGCAGTATATGTTCAGGTTCAAAAGAACAAGATTATAGATGAATCTGCCAAACAGAAATCCCGCTCGTGATTGTTGGCTGGTGGCTAATCTCAGCTCCAACATGTGCAGTGTGACCAGAATATGCAATCATTTCCATTGATTTTTTTTTTTAAACTCTAGATCGATAGACTAGGTAGGGGATACCTCCAGTTCTGTTCCCAATATCTTCCTGACACAAAGCTGTCCTAATAAATTCACTTAGCCCAGAAGTGATATGAAGGGAAAATAGCAGGTCCAAAAGTGGCGCTTTAAAAACATCTTTACATTTGAGCTAAGTATTTCGAAGACACTAGTAGGGAAGCGCGTTAGCGCAGCGGTAGAGTTGTTGCCGTACACCACCAGAGACCCGTGTTGGATCCTGACATAGAAACATAGAAAATAGGTGCAGGAGTAGGCCATTCGGCCCTTCGAGCCTGCACCGCCATTCGTTATGATCATGGCTGATCATCCAACTCAGTATCCCATCCCTGCCTTCTCTCCATACCCCCTGATCCCTTTAGCCACAAGGGCCTCATCTAACTCCCTCTTAAATATAGCCAATGAACTGGCCTCAACTACCTTCTGTGGCAGAGAATTCCACAGATTCACCATGGGTGCTGTCTGCACAGAGTTTTTTACGTTCTTCCAGTGACCGCGTGTGTTGTCTCCGGGTGCTCTGGTTTCCTCCCACATTCCAAAGACGTGCAGGTTGGTCGTTTGATTGGCTAGGATAGTGTATGGGGATCTCGGGTCAGTGTGGACTCAGTGGGCCGAAGGGCCTGTTTCCACGCTGTATCTCGAAAGCCCCCTTGGTAACAAAGGGGTAAACAAAAATAAACCCAGCTCCAATCAGATTACCTTCTTGTTTTGATGTCTCATGATACAATTATGAAGTTTATGTCTGATCAGAGCTATCTCTAACAGACACAGGCACGAGGCAAGGTAAACCTGTTACAACAAAGTGAAGATAGACACAAAATGCTGGAGTAACTCAGCGGGACAGGCAGCATCTCTGGAGAGAAGGTTTGGGGGGGCGTTTCAGGTCGAGACCCTTCTTCAGACCCTTCTTCAACAAAGTGATCCGGGAGCCATCAACAATTTGCATTCCCAATGCATTAAACATTCCAAGGCAACAGCGGTGGAATGCCATCAGCAGCACTTGACACCGAGCCAGGTCGAGAGATACGAGGGAGCGCTGACTGAAGCTAACATTGCCAAGAGAGTCGGAGCTTTCTGGAGCATGTTAATGGTGGAAAGAGTGGCACTGAGGATTCAGGCGGAAATTCCAGAGATTAGGGGATTGGCAGCTGAAGGCAAGGCCACCAGTGATCCAGTGATAAATATCAGTGCAATTACCTCGGAGCATTGGAAGGAGAGAAGATATAACAGAAACAATGTGTTGGAGAGGCCGTGGAGTGATATGTATGCATGTATGTATGTGCATGAAAAAATATATGCATACATATATACACATACTTGTACATATATGTGTATGTGTACATATGTATGTGTATATATGTGTATATATATATACACGCACACACACACACATAGATAGCCACACACATATACACATGTATATACATATGCAGGATATATGGGCAATTCTAAAAGTGATGATACAGTAAGCTATGCTTGAGCCTCAAACACCCATGGATACAAATCTCCTTGTAGGTAAGACTTTACTTTAGTCTTTAGAGTTACAGCGCGGAAACAGGCCCTTCGGACCACCGAGTCCGCGCTGACCAGCGATCACCCTGTACATTAACATTATCCTACACCACTAGGGATAATTTACTATTTTACTGAAGCCAATTAACCTACAAACCTGCATGTATTTGGAGTGTTGGAGGAAACCGGAGCGGTCTTAAACCCACACGGTCACAGGGGGAATGTGCAAACTCCATACAGACACCACCTACAGTCTGTAAGGCAGCGGCTCTACTGCTACGCCACTGTGCCACCCTTGACCACAAAGCCTACCACTCTCAGTTTTAGTGTTGAGGGGACACTACTTTCTGAATGATCCCATCTTCAGGATCAGACTGGAACCATTGCTTTATCTGGTAGAGTTATACAGCATGGAAGCATGCCCATCGGCCCAACTTGCCCACACTGACCAACGTGTCCCATCTACACTAGTTCCACCTGCCTGCATTTAGCCCATACCCCTCTAAACCTGTCCCATCCATGTAGCTGCCTAGATGTTTCTTAAATGTTGTGATAGTTCTTGCAAAGTACCTGTCAGGTGCAAGAGGTTCTGCAAAACCTTCTCAAGGAAGGTCCACGTTCATCTGGTCCCTATGCCAATATTCATTCCTCCCATAACGTTATCCCAATAACAGTAATATATCGATGATGGGAATCTGAAACATAGAGCTCCTGCTGATAAAGCCTTTCCACAAATTCTACCTGCCCTGCTGTGCAATTTCCCGGTCTTGCGTCATAAGTGAATTAATTGGACATTCATCTTGCTCCGCTTGTGGGAGCGGAGGGTGTTCTAGTTGGCGACTACACAAGTATTCTTTGCAACAGTCCCCACACGTCACTGATGTAAAGCACTTTGAAGCTTTACACAAATATGAGGGTCACATAATTACAGCTGCTTTCTCCCACATCCAGTTGCATTGTTGTAATATAATTATAGCTAGAATGATTTCAATTCATTTAGAAGGTTTGCCTGTTTGAAATGTGAATGGACTTCTTTAAGGTAAGTGTACTAATTAGTCTGATGCAGTACTATTCTGAATGAGGAACCTGACCCAAAATATCACCTCCCCATGTGCTCCAGAGATGCTGCCTGACCCGTTGAGTTACTCAAGCACTTTGTGTCTTTTTTTCGCTGTATTATTCTGGTTATTTTTTAACCATCGAGTTCAGTGTTATGTCGGATCGAATCATTTCAAATAAATAGGGGATATCAATTTTTACTTATCCCGCAGTTTCTGTGCTTGGTTACAAAAGCTGGTGAACTTGTGAAAGGCTTGGATGGAGTGGATGTGGAGAGTTATGTTTCCACTAGTGGGAGAGTCTATGACTAGAGGTCAGGGCCTCAGAATTAAAGGAAAGGTCTTTAGTCAGAGGGTAGTGAATCTGTGGAATTCTTTGCCACAGACGGCTGCAGAGGCCAAGTCAATGGATATTTTTAAGGCAGAGATAGATAGATTCTTGATTAGTACGGGTGTCAGAGGTCATGGGGAAAAGGCAGGCGAATGAGGTAAGGAGGAAGAGATAGATCACCCATGATCGAATGGTGGAGTAGATTTGATGGGCCAAATGGCCTAATTCTGCTCCTATCACATGAAACAGAGGCACAAAAACAAGTGTCCTCTGCAACAAAACACAAATGGCTGGTGATACTCAACATGTTAGGCAGCATCTGTGGAAAGAAAAATAAACATGGCGTTTCAGGTTAGGGTTGGCCACAGTCCCATCTAGCACTGGACTTCTCATACCTAAAGGAAAGTTGATTGAACTGCAAACATTGACCTGGGGCTTCAAACTTCTTAGTAAACGAAGAGACTGTGGGTGCATGTCCACGAGTCATAGAGGCATGGTCATTGAGTGATGCAGCGTGGAAACAGGCCCTTCGGCCCAACTTGCCCACACCAGCCAACATGACCAATCCACACTAGTCCCACCTGCCTGCATTTGGCCTATATCCCTCTAGACCTATCCTATCCACGTACCTGTCTTTGAACGAAGACACCCAAAACTCGTTTAGAAGGGCGGGTGGTGTTGGAATGGTTCGCAAGAGAGTGCGGCTGGAGGCTCAGCATTGGGGGTGGGGGCGCCGAGAACAAAGAAGGACCTGCCGTGGTGGGGGGGGAGGGAGGGGGGATGCCGAAACGAAGAGGGACCATTGGGGACTATAATGAATACTTTGTAACTTTGTCGATACCCTTCGTGTGGTGACTCTTTGCATACCGTGCGTATGGTATGCAAAACAAATAATTTCACCGTGACATGTCATATGTGATAATAAAGTATCAATCATTCAGAAACAACTCGACTTGTGCAAGTTTAAAGCGATCTTTTATAGAGCTTGTACAGACTCAATGAGCAGAGATATTCTCTGAACTCCATCCCTGCCCTCCTTGTCCTCCATCCCAGATGCTACTATTGTTAGAGAGAGGCGCGAGTGTGCACGCACGAGGGTTGCCAGATAAAACTGATGCTGCAAAGCTGCAGGTGAGGGCAGGCAGGAAGTATGACTCAATTTCAGGTAGTTGGAAATCTTTGTTTCCTGACATTAAGGAATGAAAGCCAGCTTCTTCCAAAGCCAGAGGTGGTGTTAGGGGTGATGGATGCTGACAATGGACAACAAAAAAACAAACAATGACAGACAGATGAGCCATGCCTCTGCCTTGAGTTACAATTAAAGTTGTCAAACCTCAAATATTTCTCATACTCAAAAACATACTTGGTACAATATCCAAATTCTGCATAAAATGTAAAAAAATACACATAAAATCGCAAAGAATTGGTACATGGATAGGAAAGGAATTGATACAAAGAGTCATAGACTGATACAGTACTCCTGGCAACATCCTCGTAAATCTTCTCTGTCCCCTTTCCAGCTTGACAACATATTTCCTATAACATGGTGCCCGGAACTGAACACGATATACTCTAAACGCGGTCTCACCAACGTCTTATACAACTGCAACATGACCTCCCAACATCTATATATCGGAAAGTACACAAAATTGCTGGGGAAACTCAGCGGGTGCAGCAGCATCTATGGAGCGAAGGAAATAGGCGACGTTTCGGGCCGAAACCCTTCTTCAGACGGAAAGGTTCAGAGGGACATGGGCCAAATGCAGGTAAATGGGACTAGCTCAATGAGGCATCTTAGTCAGCATGGACCAGTTGGACTGAAGAGCCTGTTTCTGCACTGCATGAC
The DNA here is from genome assembly GCF_010909765.2 of Amblyraja radiata. Classification (NCBI taxonomy): domain Eukaryota; kingdom Metazoa; phylum Chordata; class Chondrichthyes; order Rajiformes; family Rajidae; genus Amblyraja; species Amblyraja radiata. The sequence goes on along the minus strand of NC_045982.1, from coordinate 8,545,275 downwards.
TCTAAAGAAGTAAACTAAAACTTGTTGGTTCCTAACAGTCATTTGAATATAATCTCTGCTATTGCCAACGTATTGGTGTGTGAGTTCCATGTTACGTTTCATCCAAATCCAGCATTCCCAAAGAATCTTTCAGTCTGCTCAGTTTATGTGACATAGCAACTGGCAGCTGGAGCTTAATTAAAAAGCAAGTGTTGTAATGTAAAATATTTGTTGTCGCACTCACAAAAACGAATGCACCAATAAAATATAATAAAATGCTAATAAAAAGTCAATTTGGCAATCAGTGATTACATAATGTCATTGTTTCAGGTTCTGCAGCAAGACTGCAGCAAGTTTTAGAATGAGTGGAATGCAGGATACCAACCTTCCAACACAATACCAGAGTCTCCAGCATTTTGAGGTCAGGAGCCAAGGGTCATAGAGTGATACAGTGTGGAAACAGGCCCTTCGGCCCAACACGCCCACACCGGCCAACAATGTCCCAGCTACCCCAGTCCCACTTGCCTGCGCTTGGTCCATAACCCTCCAAACCTGTCCTATCCATGTACCTGTCCAACTATTTCTTAAATGATGGGATAGTCCCAGCCTCAACTACCTCTTCTGGCAGTTTGTAACCCAACACCCACCACCCTCTGTGTGAAAAAGTTACCCCTCGGATTCCTATTAAATCTTTTCCCCTTCACCTTGAACCTATGTCCTCTGGTCCTCGATTCCCCTACTCTGGGTAAAAGACTCTGTGCATCTACCCGATCTAGTCCTCTCATGATTTTGTTTACTAAGAGTGTTTAATTGTCATATGTATCGACATCTGAACAATGCAGCCACATAACAGATGTGTAAACACAATTCTCTTCGATAACATATGATAAATTTTTTTAAATCGATAAATCACTAACTCTAATACTGATGCAAAAAATGCATGAGCACCTTAGTGTAACCACAAAAGTCCATGGTTCATATGTAGAAACAAGGAACTGCAGATGTTTGTTTACAAAAAAAACAAAGTGCTGGAGTAACAGCAGTTCAGGCAGCTTCCCTGGAGAACATGGATGTCTCTTAAAGATAGCGGAGTCAGGGGATATGGGGAGAAGGCAGGAACGGGTTATTAATTGGGGATGATCAGCCATGATCACATTGAATAGTGGTGCTAGCTTGAAAGGCTGAATGGCCTCCTCCTGCCCCTATTGTCTATTGTCTATTGACGTTTCGAGTTGAGACTCTTCTTTAGAATAGTCCCGACCCGAGACGTCACCTATCCATGTTCTCCAGGGATGCTGCCTGACTCGCTGAGTTAATCCAGCACTTTGAGTCCACCGTTCATAGCGCTTTGTAGTGTTCAAAATCTTGAAGGTTGTTGAGAAGAACCTAGAGTTCACGGTTTTCATATTCCAAACACTTCTTTTCGATGGCAGGAATGAAATGAAAGCGTAGTCAGGGTGGGGGGTCATTGATGATGATGGCTGCCATTTTGAGGCATCGCCTCCTACAGATCCCATCGATGATGGGAAGGTCAGTGCCATTGATGGACCGGACTGTGTTCACCACTTTTTGTAATCTCCTTCCTTCCTGGGTGTTTGAGTTGCTAAACCAACCTGTGATGCAGCCAGTCAATATGATCTCTACTGTACACCTGTAGAAGTTCCACACTTAACATACTGAATCTCCTCAATCTTCTGAGGAAGTAGAGGCAGTGAATCTCATTGTCCCATGAAAAGCCATAAAGAATTTTAAATTGGGGATGATCAGCCATGATCACCGAATGGCCTCCTCCTATGTCTATTGTCTATTGACGTTTCCAGTTGAGACTCAAAAACGGAAGATTTTGGCTTTATTGCTATTGTAATAATAGATTATATAGAACAATAGGATAATAGAATGGATGTGGAGAAGATGGTTCCATTCCAGGATAAGAGGCCAGAGTCTCAGAATAAAAATATACCTTTAGAAAGGAGATGAGGAGATGGAAGACTTATTTCTTTAGTCAGAGGGAGGTGAATCATTGTCACATGCGGCTGTGGAGGCCAAGTCAATGGAGATTTCTAAGGCGGAGATTGACAAATACTTGATCAGTGAGTGTGTCAGGGGGTTACGGGGCGAAGGCAGGAAAATGGGGTAGATAGGAAAACGGAGATTGAATGGTGGAGTAGACTTGATGGGCCGAATGGCCTAATTATGCTGCAAGAACATGAACATCGGAGATGGAAGTTAAGGCAGCTTAATTGAGAGGGCAAGGTCATAAGGACATAAGGAATAGGAGTACAATCTCACGATGCTTTGGGAGCAAACGTTGTAGGATGCAGTGATCCAAGAATGAGTCTAATTAACGCTGGCAGCCTGAGGTGGGAAAGGAATTAAAACCAGCGTGGGATTTTATTTTATTGACTTTTAAAATGTTTATTGGGGAGTACACAGGACTCTGGCAGACGTTTTAACATCCCTGACATAGTCCGTGGCTCTGAAACGTGGTGCCTTGGGAACAGGATGACTCAGATGTGGCTCCATGTCTCCATGAGGCTGATGTACAAAATCTGGACATCACATCAGCCTGTATATGTTCAGATCACCAGAAGCAATATGGGTCGGTGCCGGGATCACAGTTAGAGATGGTCATCGCGTGATGCTGGAAGACCAGAGCAAGACGCTCTCTGGTCATCTCGAAACTTGGTCTCCCAGCACGGCAAGGTGACCAAGAGGGAATGTCATCCCTCACTATCCAGAATCCTTAAGGCCCTGTCCCACTTAGGCGATTTTTTCGGCGACTGCCACAGTCGTAGCAGGTCGCCGAAAGGGCGGCGACTGGACCCCCCCCCACGACAATGTCTACGACAAGCTAGGACAAGCTACCACTCAGTCAACGTCAAGCTACCGACAACCGGCTAGCCATTAGGACGTCCACCTACAATCACGCCTACGACAACCTATGACCACACAGGCGACAACCCATGACAACCAAAGTCAACCTACGTCCACCCGAGACAAGCTACGACAAGTAACGACCCAGTCGGTGACAACTGAAGACAGCCGAAGCCAATTCAGTCGCCGATACCAGTCGCCGGTTGGCGTAGGTAGTCGCAAATGGAATTCACCAAAGTCAGGCCCCGGCGACATCCAACGTCAAACTGCGTCATCCTGGCGACAACCTACGACACAATTTCAAAATCCAGCAGCGACCAGAAAAACGTTAGGACTCTTTAGGCGACTTGAGGAGACGACTCACGACCATACAGGCCTCACCCCCCCGACCATGTGGTGACAGCCTAGTCGCCAAAAAAATCGCCTAAGTGGGACAGGGGCTTTACACTCTTGTACTTGGGTATGAATGTGCTCGTGTATGGAAGATTTTGCTGAACTGTACGCCAAAAATGAAGCACCAGCTTCTTGTTTTCACCGACACGCAGCTAACAGCAGCCTGTTCCCTTTATCATCGTTGCTTTTTTGCATATCTTTCATTCACTGTTCCATGCCTCTCCACATCACAGTCTATATCTCTTTTTTCCCCTTTCCTGTGACTTTCAGTCGGAAGAAGGGTCTCGACCAGAAACGCCACCCATTCCTTCTCTCCAGAGATGCTGCCTGTCCCGCTGAGTTACTCCAGCTTTTTGTGTCTATCTTCGGTTTTAACCAGCATCTGCAGTTCCTTCCTACACATGGAACCTAGATGGAGTTTGGTAAACTCTTTGATGCCACAGACAAAGTAAGCTGAAGGTTCTCCTTAGGTGCAGTTAAGAGTCTGTGATTCAATTGCTGATAATCAAAGCTCCACCATGTTACAGCCGGGTTCCATCCCTGAGAACCGTTCATAATACCCCAGTAAAACACCTCACCTCACCTTTATGCCTATCTACACTAATCCCATTTGCCTACATCTACGTACTGCCTTTTTCAAATCAAATCAAATCAAATCAAATCAAATCAACCTTTATTGTCATCTTGTAAAGCAACAATTGTACAGTGCAAAATGAGAAGACGTTTCCCAGGGAATACCGGAGCATCGCACATAAAACTTAAACATTTCACACATAATAACAGTAAAAACATGGCAATCTAATTGGCAATCTAGATGTCTCAAGGCAGTGAATGGATCTGACTCTGCCATCTCTTCCAGCAGCAAGTTCCAGATATCAGCCACTCTCTGTGTAAATAAACGGCACACTGGCAGAGGGACAACACTGTGGGAATGTGCGTTGGCAGGTTGAGGAGTTCTGCACTGGCACACGGGCAGTGTCACACTGGCGGCACTGGGAGAGCACTGCACTGGTGTGGTGTGCGTGTGTGGGGGGGGGGGGGGGGGGGAGGCAGTATTTAAGTGAGGGTCCCAGGTCTGGTTTGTTTTGCGAGTCCAAGCCTGCATTAACGTCACAACCTCTGCCTTGAACACCTTGCACCTGCCCCCATGCACGTCAAGTCGCCACAGGCAACTGGCCAACATGGCTCACAGAGCTGGCTGAACGCAATGTCAGACTGCATGCTGCACATTACACAGCAACAAAGTTAATGGGAGAGTTGCTCGCCTTTGCTGGGAGTCAATAAACAAAGACAAATGATTGACATCCTGCGCTGGCTGGTGCCAATTAGACAAAGACAATTAATTACAACTTAATAACCTCATTTCAGCCACTTGTTCTCCTTAACACTCAATTGGCAAACAACTGGGAATAGGCATTTGATTACTGACCATAATTATTACTTGCTACCTTGTTAATATTCACCGCCTGTGAATAATCATCTTCCCCACCTCCACGCACATGGTCTACACCACTGAAAACACAAGTCATTAAAAGCACAGACAGCAGAGGATGAGAAGGGAGTGCATTCGTGGTCACATTATGTCCAGTCGAGCAGGAGATTGGAAAGACTCGCAAATGTGCGTGCAGGCATCGAAGATGCTATGTTTTGATAGCGAGAACAAGCTTGCACAAACCCATCAACAATAAACAAGAGCCATCAACAGCCAGACTGTTCATGCACGCTAGAATCAGGGGGGTCATAGAGTGATACAGTGTGGAAACAGGCCCTTCGGCCCAACTTGCCCATCCGGCCAACATGTCCCGGCTACACTATAGTCCCACCTGCCTGCTTTTGATCCACATCCCTCCAAGCCTGTCCTATCCATGTACCTGAGAAACTGCCTCTTAAATGTTGGGATAGTCCCAGCCTCAACTACTTCCTCTGGCTGCTTGTTCCATACACCCACCACCCTTTGTGTGAAAACGTTACCCCTCGATTCCTATTAATTTTTTCCCCCTTCACCTTGAACCTATGTCCTCTGGTCATCGATTCACCTACTCTGGGCTAGAGACTCGATGCATCTACACCATCTATTCCTCTCATGATTTTATACAGCTCTATAAGACCCATCTATAAGATACATAAGGTCGAACAGGTGAACACATTAAGCCACACACAATATCAGGATCATTTTGATACTTCAGAGCTCTTTTATAATTCTCCTTCACTGTCTCTGTGGTACAGCCAACAAATAATTTTCTCACTCGCTTAACAGTTCTTTATTCCACTTGGGATAAAGTCCACGCCATAAACTGAGAATGGATACATAGGCCTTCAACATCCTTCTACTGCATAAGTGGTTCATACATTTACCAAGTGTTCTGGTCTGTTGGAGGGAATGTGCTTGTAGGGAGGCAGGACAGAGGCCTCCTTGTAGAGAGGCAGGACAGAGGCAGAATTAGTTCCATTATTGCTTCTGCTTAATAAGGTCATAAGGTCATTTTTGGGAATCCTGCACCAGCACTCCGAAGTCCCTTTGCACCTATAATGTCTGGATTCTCACCCTATTTAGAATATAGTCTACGCCTTTATTCCTACTACCAAAATGCACAACTCTGCTACACTATATTCCATCTGCCACTTCTCTGCCCACTCTCCCAACCTGTCCAAGTCCTTCTGCAGAGTCCCTGCTTTCGCTAAATTACCTTGCCCCTCCACCTATTTTCGTATCATCCCCATACTCTGCCAGTGGCAGACTGGCCAGGGTGTCAGCTTGCCCGATGGCAAGTGGGCCCCTGATGAAGTGGGTCCCCTATACCAAGTGGGCCCCTGATGAAGTGGGTCCCCTATACCAAGTGGGCCCCTGATGAAGTGGGTCCTCTATACCAAGTGGGCCCCTGATGAAGTGGGCCCCCTTTGTCTCCTGGCAACCAATATTTTTAGACCTAGCGCGCCACTGTTTGCCACAAATCCCCTCTTTCAAGTCCAATTCATGACTTTAAGAAAAATGTCTTGCTCTGCCCAGAGCATCCCAGAGCAATGTACAGTCGTGGATAGATACTTCAACCGAGCTCAACCTTTGGCTGGTATTGAATTTATGCTGGTATTCTGACGTACTCATGTGGTGAGGGCTGATACTCCCTGAATGTCACAGAACGAAGTCCCGTCCTGTGAGGGAATGATCTGTGCCAAGAACTACAGCAACAGAATGGCCGTTCAGTCCTTTGAGAGTCTACGTGCCATTTTATTAGGTGAGGGTGATTTTTCACTCAACTTGCTTTTTCATCATGAAGATTAAAAAGAAATGTGCAGCAATATGAAGTAGCCTCTGGCAACACAGAAGCAGCGACTAAATATAGCTCCAGGTTCTGTCGACAGACCTTCCCTGCAGATGAAAATGCTGATGGTTAACAGCATGTGAAATGGGAGGCAATCGCTCAGAGATGGCACCACGCACATTCCTACCAACAACATGGAAGGCCCAACCCTCTCTCGGGATGTAGCTCCTCCAAAATGGCCTCCACAGCTCCTTCACCCTCATATGAACCTAAATTTATCTATCCTCGGTGTTCATTATGAGACTGAGAGGAAAATCAAATATAACTCATTTTACAGCAACCAGTTATAAAATAGTGCTCCACATTCATTATAATGGAATGTGGAATGAGCAATTTGTGTTTGTATTACTGAGTATTTAATCCAGAGTAGGATAATCAAGAACTAGAGGACTTGGGATTAAGGCGAGGGGAAAGATTTAATAGGAACTTGAAGGGCAACTTGCCCCCCTCATAGAGGGTGGTGGGTATATGGAGCGAGCTGCAAGAGGAGGTAGTTGAGACAGGTACTATAACAACATTTGGACAGGTACATGGATAGAAACGGTTTCGAGAGATATGGGCCAAACGCGGGCAAGTGGAACTAGCATAGATGGGGCAACTTGGCTTGTGTAGGCAAATTGGGTCGAAGGGCCTATTTCCATGCTGTATGACTCGATGACTCTAGGTGCAAGTTGCAGTCATCATGTGAAAGCATAGCTTATAGGAGACTGAAGATGCCAGGTTCCAGAGTTTTGTCAACAAGGTTCAGGGGTGTAATGCAGAACCTCAACAGAATGCATTGAACCCATCATTCTCCACATTTACCAACTTGTACTGTAATAAAAGGGAGCTGCAGATGCGGGCTAATACCAAAGATAGACACAAATTCGGAAGTGGCGGCGCTGTGATACAGCTGCGGCTCGCCTGCAGTCTGTCTGTTTTTACTTTTTGTGTTGTTTTTTTTGTCTAGTTTAGTAATTTTTTTGGTTATTAGGTGGTGTTATGTGTGTGGGGGGAGGGTGAAACAGAGCTTTCTGTCTCTCCCTTCGGGGGGAATGCGACTTTTGTCGTATCCCCCTTCTCTTCCCCCGTCTGCGCTGAGTCCTAATGGCGGAGCTGGCGGCCTCCAACCTGCGACCGACCTCGAGGGCCCGGAGGTAGAGCCAGCCAGGACTCACCAACGCGAGGCTGGCCGTCTTCGAGCTGTGGCGGCGGCGTTCGGGCAGCGGCACGACTCGGCGCTCCGGTGAGGGCGGACGGCGCGGGGCTGAGACACTCCCGTGCGGCCGGCACGGCTACTGGCTGGAAGGCGCTCCCGTGTGAGCAGCCCGGTGCGGGGCTGAGACGCTGCCGTGTGGGCGGACTGGCTCCCGGCTGGAAGGTGCTTGCGGGGCTGAGACGCTGCCTTGTGGGCGGCCCAGTGCGGGGCGGAGACGGTGCTACGGCGGCTGAGGCGGCGTTCTGGCGGCGGCGACCTGGATCCGGGGCTCGGCCGCGGGCCAGTGGAGGACAATGTCGGGAGCTCGCAGGTCACAGGCTGGTGCCTGTTTTCCGGAGCACCCGTTGCAACAGCTGCGTCCGCTGGACTGGAGGGCGGCAGCTTCGACCACCCCCGGGCCGCGGAGCTTGAACCGCGGGACTGATGCCATCGCCCGGTGGGGTATCGCCTCGGCGCAGAGGGAGAAGAGGAGGGAAGAGACAGTAACTCTAAGACTTTTGCCTCCATCACAGTGAGGAGGTGTTTGGTGAACTCACTGTGGTGGATGTTAATTTGTGTTTATTGTGTTTTGTTATTATTACATGTATGGCTGCAGGCAACAGCATTTCGTTCAGACCGAAAGGTCTGAATGACAAATAAAGGATTCAATTCAATTCAATTCAATTCAATTCATAGAGTGATACAGTACTCCTGGCAACATCCTCGTAAATCTTCTCTGTCCCCTTTCCAGCTTGACAACATCTTTCCTATAACATGGTGCCCGGAACTGAACACGATATACTCTAAACGCGGTCTCACCAACGTCTTATACAACTGCAACATGACCTCCCAACATCTATATATCGGAAAGTACACAAAATTGCTGGGGAAACTCAGCGGGTGCAGCAGCATCTATGGAGCGAAGGAAATAGGCGACGTTTCGGGCCGAAACCCTTCTTCAGACGGAAAGGTTCAGAGGGACATGGGCCAAATGCAGGTAAATGGGACTAGCTCAATGAGGCATCTTAGTCAGCATGGACCAGTTGGACTGAAGAGCCTGTTTCTGCACTGCATGACTCTAAAGAAGTAAACTAAAACTTGTTGGTTCCTAACAGTCATTTGAATACAATCTCTGCTATTGCCAACGTATTGGTGTGTGAGTTCCATGTTACCTTCATCCAAATCCAGCATTCCCAAAGAATCTTTCAGTCTGCTCAGTTTATGTGACATAGCAACTGGCAGCTGGAGCTTAATTAAAAAGCAAGTGTTGTAATGTAAAATATTTGTTGTCGCACTCACAAAAACGAATGCGCCAATAAAATATAATAAAATGCTAATAAAAAGTCAATTTGGCAATCAGTGATTACATAATGTCATTGTTTCAGGTTCTGCAGCAAGGCTGCAGCAAGTTTTAGAATGAGTGGAATGCAGGATATCAACCTTCCAACACAATACCAGAGTCTCCAGCATTTTGAGGTCAGGAGCCAAGGGTCATAGAGTGATACAGTGTGGAAACAGGCCCTTCGGCCCAACACGCCCACACCGGCCAACAATGTCCCAGCTACCCCAGTCCCACTTGCCTGCGCTTGGTCCATAACCCTCCAAACCTGTCCTATCCATGTACCTGTCCAACTATTTCTTAAATGATGGGATAGTCCCAGCCTCAACTACCTCTTCTGGCAGCTTGTAACCCAACACCCACCACCCTCTGTGTGAAAAAGTTACCCCTCGGATTCCTATTAAATCTTTTCCCCTTCACCTTGAACCTATGTCCTCTGGTCCTCGATTCCCCTACTCTGGGTAAAAGACTCTGTGCATCTACCCGATCTAGTCCTCTCATGATTTTGTTTACTAAGAGTGTTTAATTGTCATATGTATCGACATCTGAACAATGCAGCCACATAACAGATGTGTAAACACAATTCTCTTCGATAACATATGATAAATTTTTTTAAATCGATAAATCACTAACTCTAATACTGATGCAAAAAAAACTTTGAGTCCACCGTTCATAGCACTTTGTAGTGTTCAAAATCTTGAAGGTTGTTGAGAAGAACCTGGAGTTCCCGGTTTTCATATTCCAAACACTTCTTTTCGATGGCAGGAATTAAATGAAAGCGTAGTCAGGGTGGGGGGGGGGGTCATTGATGATGATGGCTGCCATTTTGAGGCATCGCCTCCTACAGATCCCATCAATGATGGGAAGGTCAGTGCCATTGATGGACCGGACTGTGTTCACCACTTTTTGTAATCTCCTTCCTTCCTGGGTGTTTGAGTTGCTAAACCAGCCTGTGATGCAGCCAGTCAATATGACCTCCACTGTACACCTGTAGAAGTTCCATACTTAACATACTGAATCTCCTCAATCTTCTGAGGAAGTAGAGGCAGTGAATCTCATTGTCCCATGAAAAGCCATAAAGAATTTTAAATTGGGGATGATCAGCCATGATCACCGAATGGCCTCCTCCTATGTCTATTGTCTATTGACGTTTCGAGTTGAGACTTAAAAAGATGAGATTTTTGCTTTATTGCTATTGTAATAATATATTATTAAGAACAATAGGATAATAGAGTGGATGTGGAGAAGATGGTTCCATTCCAGGATAAGAGGCCAGAGCCTCAGAATAAAAATATACCTTTAGAAAGGAGATGAGGAGATGGAAGACTTATTTCTTTAGTCAGAGGGAGGTGAATCATTGTCACATGCGGCTGTGGAGGCCAAGTCAATGGAGATTTCTAAGGCGGAGATTGACAAATACTTGATCAGTAAGTGTGTCAGGGGGTTACGGGGCGAAGGCAGGAAAATGGGGTAGATAGGAAAACGGAGATTGAATGGTGGAGTAGACTTGATGGGCCGAATGGCCTATTTATGCTGCAAGAACATGAACATCGGAGATGGAAGTTAAGGCAGCTTAATTGAGAGGGCAAGGTCATAAGGACATAAGGAATAGGAGTACAATCTCAAGATGCTTTGGGAGCAAATGTTGTAGGATGCAGTGAGTGATCCAAGAATGAGTCTAATTAAAGCTGGCAGCCTGAGGTGGGAAAGGAATTAAAACCAGCGTGGGATTTTATTTTATTGACTTTTAAAATGTTTATTGGGGGGTACACAGGACTCTGGCAGACGTTTTAACATCCCTGACATAGTTCGTGGCTCTGAAACGTGGTGCCTTGGGAACAGGATGACTCAAATGTGGCTCCATGTCTCCATGAGGCTGATGTACAAAATCTGGACATCACATCAGCCTGTATATGCTCAGATCACCAGAAGCAATATGGGTCGGTGCCGGGATCACAGTTAGAGTTGGTCATCGCGTGATGCTGGAAGACCAGAGCAAGACGCTCTCTGGTCATCTCGAAACTTGGTCTCCCAGCACGGCAAGGTGACCAAGAGGGAATGTCATCCCTCACTATCCAGAATCCTTAAGGCCCTGTCCCACTTAGGCGATTTTTTCGGCGACTGCCACAGTCGTAGCAGGTCGCCGAAAGGGCGGCGACTGGACCCCCCCGCACGACAATGTCTACGACAAGCTAGGACAAGCTACCACTCAGTCAACGTCAAGCTACCGACAACCGGCTAGCCATTAGGACGTCCACCTACAATCACGCCTACGACAACCTATGACCACACAGGCGACAACCCATGACAACCAAAGTCAACCTACGTCCACCCGAGACAAGCTACGACAAGTAACGACCCAGTCGGTGACAACTGAAGACAGCCGAAGCCAATTCAGTCGCCGATACCAGTCGCCGGTTGGCGTAGGTAGTCGCAAATGGAATTCACCAAAGTCAGGCCCCGGCGACATCCAACGTCAAACTGCGTCATCCTGGCGACACAACCTACCACACAATTTCAAAATCCAGCAGCCACCAGAACAACGTTAGGACTCTTTAGGCGACTTGAGGAGACTACTCACGCCCATACAGGCCTCACCCCCCCGACCATGTGGTGGCAGCCTAGTCGCCAAAAAAATCGCCTAAGTGGGACAGGGGCTTTACACTCTTGTACTTGGGTATGAATGTGCTCGTGTATGGAAGATTTTGCTGAACTGTACGCCAAAAATGAAGCACCAGCTTCTTGTTTTCACCGACACGCAGCTAACAGCAGCCTGTTCCCTTTATCATCGTTGCTTTTTTGCATATCTTTCATTCACTGTTCCATGCCTCTCCACATCACAGTCTATATCTCTTTTTCCCCCCTTTCCTGTGACTTTCAGTCGGAAGAAGGGTCTCGACCAGAAACGCCACCCATTCCTTCTCTCCAGAGATGCTGCCTGTCCCGCTGAGTTACTCCAGCTTTTTGTGTCTATCTTCGGTTTTAACCAGCATCTGCAGTTCCTTCCTATACATGGAATCTAGATGGAGTTTGGTAAACTCTTTGATGCCACAGACAAAGTAAGCTGAAGGTTCTCCTTAGGTGCAGTTAAGAGTCTGTGATTCAATTGCTGATAATCAAAGCTCCACCATGTTACAGCCGGGTTCCATCCCTGAGAACCGTTCATAATACCTCAGTATAATACCTCACCTCACCTTTATGCCTATCTACACTAATCCCATTTGCCTACATCTACGTACTGCCTTTTTCAAATCAAATCAAATCAAATCAAATCAAATCAAATCAACCTTTATTGTCATCTTGTAAAGCAACAATTGTACAGTGCAAAATGAGAAGACGTTTCCCAGGGAATACCGGAGCATCGCACATAAAACTTAAGCATTTCACACATAATAACAGTAAAAACATGGCAATCTAATTGGCAATCTAGATGTCTCAAGGCAGTGAATGGATCTGACTCTGCCATCTCTTCCAGCAGCAAGTTCCAGATATCAGCCACTCTCTGTGTAAATATACGGCACACTGGCAGAGGGACAACACTGTGGGAATGTGCGTTGGCAGGTGGAGGAGTTCTGCACTGGCACACGGGCAGTGTCACACTGGCGGCACTGGGAGAGCACTGCACTGGTGTGGTGTGCGTGTGTGGGGGGGGGGGGGGGGGGGGAGGCAGTATTTAAGTGAGGGTCCCAGGTCTGGTTTGTTTTGCGAGTCCAAGCCTGCATTAACGTCACAACCTCTGCCTTGAAAACCTTGCACCTGCCCCCATGCACGTCAAGTCGCCACAGGCAACTGGCCAACATGGCTCACAGAGCTGGCTGAACGCAATGTCAGACTGCATGCAGCACATTACACAGCAACAAAGTAAATGGGAGAGTTGCTCGCCTTTGCTGGGAGTCAATAAACAAAGACAAACGATTGACATCCTGCGCTGGCTGGTGCCAATTAGACAAAGACAATTAATTACAACTTAATAACCTCATTTCAGCCACTTGTTCCCCTTAACACTCAATTGGCAAACAACTGGGAATAGGCATTTGATTACTGACCATAATTATTACTTGCTACCTTGTTAATATTCACCGCCTGTGAATAATCATCTTCCCCACCTCCACGCACATGGTCTACACCACTGAAAACACAAGTCATTAAACGCGCAGACAGCAGAGGATGAGAAGGGAGTGCATTCGTGGTCACATTATGTCCAGTCGAGCAGGAGATTGGAAACACTCGCAAATGTGCGTGCAGGCATCGAAGATGCTATGTTTTGATAGGGAGAACAAGCTTGCACAAACCCATCAACAATAAACAAGAGCCATCAACAGCCAGACTGTTCATGCACGCTAGAATCAGGGGGGTCATAGAGTGATACAGTGTGGAAACAGGCCCTTCGGCCCAACTTGCCCATCCGGCCAACATGTCCCAGCTACACTAGTCCCACCTGCCTGCTTTTGATCCACATCCCTCCAAGCCTGTCCTATCCATGTACCTGGGAGACTGCCTCTTAAATGTTGGGATAGTCCCAGCCTCAACTACCTCCTCTGGCTGCTTGATCCATACACCTACCACCCTTTGTGTGAAAACGTTACCCCTCGATTCCTATTAATTTTTTTCCCCTTCACCTTGAACCTATGTCCTCTGGTCATCGATTCACCTACTCTGGGCTAGAGACTCGATGCATCTACACCATCTATTCCTCTCATGATTTTATACAGCTCTATAAGACCCATCTATAAGATACATAAGGTCGAACAGGTGAACACATTAAGCCACACACAATATCAGGATCATTTTGATACTTCAGAGCTCTTTTATAATTCTCCTTCACTGTCTCTGTGGTACAGCCAACAAATAATTTTCTCACTCGCTTAACAGTTCTTTATTCCACTTGGGATAAAGTCCACGCCATAAACTGAGAATGGATACATAGGCCTTCAACAGCCTTCTACTGCATAAGTGGTTCATACATTTACCAAGTGCTTTGGTCTGTTGGAGGGAATGTGCTTGTAGGGAGGTAGGACAGAGGCCTCCTTGTAGAGAGGCAGGACAGAGGCAGAATTAGTTCCATTATTGCTTCTGCTTAATAAGGTCATAAGGTCATTTTTGGGAATCCTGCACCAGCACTCCGAAGTCCCTTTGCACCTCTAATGTCTGGATTCTCACCCTATTTAGAATATAGTCTACGCCTTTATTCCTACTACCAAAATGCACAACTCTGCTACACTATATTCCATCTGCCACTTCTCTGCCCACTCTCCCAACCTGTCCAAGTCCTTCTGCAGAGTCCCTGCTTTCGCTAAATTACCTTGCCCCTCCACCTATTTTCGTATCATCCCCATACTCTGCCAGTGGCAGACTGGCCAGGGTGTCAGCTTGCCCGATGGCAAGTGGGCCCCTGATGAAGTGGGTCCCCTATACCAAGTGGGCCCCTGATGAAGTGGGTCCTCTATACCAAGTGGGCCCCTGATGAAGTGGGTCCCCTATACCAAGTGGGCCCCTGATGAAGTGGGTCCCCTTTGTCTCCTGGCAACCAATATTTTTAGATCCAGCGCGCCACTGTTTGCCACAAATCCCCTCTTTCAAGTCCAATTCATGACTTTAAGAAAAATGTCTTGCTCTGCCCAGAGCATCCCAGAGCAATGTACATTCGTGGATAGATACTTCAACCGAGCTCAACCTTTGGCTGGTATTGAATTTATGCTGGTATTCTGACGTACTCATGTGGTGAGGGCTGATACTCCCTGAATGTCACAGAACGAAGTCCCGTCCTGTGAGGGAATGATCTGTGCCAAGAACTACAGCAACAGAATGGCCGTTCGGTCCTTTGAGAGTCTACGTGCCATTTTATTAGGCGAGGGTGATTTTTCACTCAACTTGCTTTTTCATCATGAAGATTAAAAAGAAATGTGCAGCAATATGAAGTAGCCTCTGGCAACACAGAAGCAGCGACTAAATATAGCTCCAGGTTCTGTCGACAGACCTTCCCTGCAGATGAAAATGCTGATGGTTAACAGCATGTGAAATGGGAGGCAATCGCTCAAAGATGGCACCACGCACATTCCTACCAACAACATGGAAGGCCCAACCCTCTCTCGGGATGTAGCTCCTCCAAAATGGCCTCCACAGCTCCTTCACCCTCATATGAACCTAAATTTATCTATCATTTCATTATGAGACTGAGAGGAAAATCAAATATAACTCATTTTACAGCAACCAGTTATAAAATAGTGCTCCACATTCATTGTAATGGAATGTGGAATGAGCAATTTGTATTTGTATTACTGAGTATTTAATCCAGAGTAGGATAATCAAGAACTAGAGGACTTGGGATTAAGGCGAGGGGAAAGATTTAATAGGAACTTGAAGGGCAACTTGCCCCCCTCATAGAGGGTGGTGGGTATATGGAGCGAGCTGCAAGAGGAGGTAGTTGAGACAGGTACTATAACAACATTTGGACAGGTACATGGATAGAAACGGTTTCGAGAGATATGGGCCAAATGCGGGCAAGTGGAACTAGCATAGATGGGGCAACTTGGCTTGTGTAGGCAAGTTGGGCCGAAGGGCCTATTTCCATGCTGTATGACTCTATGACTCTAGGTGCAAGTTGCAGTCATCATGTGAAAGCATAGCTTATAGGAGACTGAAGATGCCAGGTTCCAGAGTTTTGTCAACAAGGTTCAGGGGTGTAATGCAGAACCTCAACAGAATGCATTGAACCCATCATTCTCCACATTTACCAACTTGTACTGTAATAAAAGGGAGCTGCAGATGCGGGCTAATACCAAAGATAGACACAAATTGCTGGAGTAACTCAGCGGGACAGGCAGCTTCTTTGGAGAAAATAGACAGGTGGCTTTTGGGTCGGGACCCTTCTTCAGACCAACTGTTCTGCCTGCATTGGATGTCAGGTGAATGCAATGATGGGTTAGGACCAGAGTAACAGAAGACGGTCATTTGGTTTACTCACCATTAAGTTAGATTCCAATTATCTGCTACTTGACTCTATGAACCCACTTGGTTCCCTGGTCCTTAGAATATTTGCAAAACAAATCACATATCAGTCTTAGTTTTGAGGTTTAAAACACCCGGGGAAAATAACATTCCTCACAAAAAAGAGAAAGTGCCAGAGTTACTCAGCAGGTCAGGCAGCATCTGTGGAAGATATGGAAAAGCGGGGTTTGGGGTCGGGACCTTTCTTTTGTGTATGGAGAAGGGTCCCAACCCAAAACCTCACCTATCTATTCCTTCTCTCCAGAGATGCTGCCTGATCCACTGAGTTACTCCAGCACTTTGCCTCTTTTTGTCTTGTCAACCAGCATCTGCAATTCCTTGTGTCAACATTTCACTGCTTCAAAGCTGGATGGCCATTTATGAAGTTGAGAGTTTTAAATTTATTTTTGGTGCGACTGGACCTTAAAGATGGCGTTACCGCATGACCAGCATTAGGACCACGCCATCAGTGCCCCCCCCCCCTCACCCCCCCAGCCAAATGAATGGGCACCGCTCTCCACTGGGGAAGAGAAGAAAACGCAGATATTGAAACAGAACCTTTGCTGGGAGGGTTTGGGGTGATTAACTAGGAGTTTTGTTTGTACTCTGGCCGAATTTGGTTTACGGTCATGCGTACCGAGGTACGGTGAAAAGCTTGTGTTGCGTGCTAACCAGTAGCAATGTTACAAAATTTTGAGATTTTAAAAATCAAGTCTGCAATTTATCCCATCAGATAAAGCATAAAAATAAGTTTAATTTGACACCTAATTCACTTTCATATCTCAAGTATTAAAAAAGTTATGGCCATTTTCATACTGGGAAATGAGCATCTTGTTCCCTATTGATTTTCTATGGACATAACAAAAAAGCTGTGATCGTGAACAGTCAAAAGCCCATAACTTTCTTAAAAATTAAGAGAACTGAATGAAATTTTCAGTTATCATAGATTGAAGCATTCTGAAACAAATATAAAATTATCTTACTTGGATGACCTGAAATTAAAGCATATAATTAGTTAGTTACCTAATTGTAGCTAATTTCAGACTTCAATTACTAGATCTAAACATCTATCCATTTCTTAATAAATGATTAACATTTTTAAATAGCCTAAATGTCCAAATAATATTCACAAATAATTCACAATAAAACATGATTTTTAAATCTCATTTACATTAATTTATAGACCAAATGGAAGGAATTTAGTGTTCAATTGCTGTAAATTAAAGTCCATTTAAATCAGCTTTCCGGTGGGTTCCTGTGAACGCGCTGGTTTAGAACGTTCACATTGCGGTAGATTTGTGCCCTCAAATGCCGAGAAAAATACTGCGGGATATAATGGGCCCAAAATGAGCTACTCGCAATATTAAACTTTGTATAAAGGGATCTTTAGAAGCCCTTTTTAATGTAAAAATATACAGCCTACCTTCTGCTATTTGCTTTATGAGACCCTGCGGTTGCTGGTGTTCGCGGGTTTAGAGGTTGATTTTTAAACTACTATAACTATTATACGAGGCCTTTAAAACTAATAATAGCTTTTGCGACGGGGTCTTTCAGCGATTTTTCGTTAATAATTAACTAGGCTGAACATCTTCGATTTGAACAGCCTAGAGAAAATCGCGTTTTAAACCCGCCCCCCTCTAAACGGCGCCAAAATCGCGCACACACACAGCGACAGATTTTCAGCGACGCTTCAGGTAGGTTTTGCAACATACCTATAACCAGTCAGCGGAAAGGCGGGGTGGAAGATTTCAACCTTCACGTGGTTTGCCCTATTTCGACTAATGCAATCAACTCGACGTGTACAAAATGGAAGATCAAATAGAACAAGTTGTCCAACAACTTCAGGCTGTGCATGCCACACGAAAGAAGAAGAAGGAGTGGAAAGGCGATACCTGATTACAATCGAGCCATCCACAGTGTACAGATACATGATAAAGGGAATAACATTCAGTGCAAGATAAAGCCCAGTATAGTCCGATCAAAGATGAGATGGCGTTTCACTGAGGAACCTTGAATGCGTGGCCGGGGGTGGGTGTTGAAGCGGACACGTTAGTGGCACGGACATTGTGGCCCAAATGGCCCGTTCCTATGCTGCACTGTGCTAAGGCATTGGCACAACCTGGAAACCAATCCTAAAATCTGCATTAAGAAATAGAAGGTTTCCATTTTTATAACACTTTTCATAATTGATGAAGCACTTTTGAAGTGTAACCAGTATGATAATGCAGGAAATGCTGCAGCCAATAGTTCTGCAATAAATATTGGTCAGGACTTGAGGGAGAACTCCTTTACTGCGCTTTGAAAGATTTACACCAGCGATGTTTCATGCATCTGGAAATTATGCAGCGCCTTGGTTGAAGACAGGCAGTGTGACACATCTTCTACATGGAAGGATCAATCTAGATTTTCTTCCCTGATCTACGGAATGAGTCTTGAACCCGCAATCTTCCGGCTGGAAGACCAGAGTGAAACCATTGAGGGGTTGACTGGAATCCAAGGCGCAAATGTCCAAGCAAGTTCAAGTTCAAGAGAGTTTATTGTCATGTGTCCCTGATAGGACAATGAAATTCTTGCTTTGCTTCAGCACACAGAACATAGTAGGCATTGACTACAAAACAGATCAGTATGTCCATATACCATAATATAAATATATACACACATGAATAAATAAACTGATAAAGTGCAAATAACAGATAATGGGTTATTAATAATCAGAGTTTTGTCCGAGCCAGGTTTAATAGCCTGATGGCTGTGGGGAAGTAGCTATTCCTGAACCTGGTTGTTGCAGTCTTCAGGCTCCTCTACCTTCAACCTGAAGGTAGCAAGCGGTAACATTAGTAACGTCAGCCGAAACTGGACAGCCATCATCTGAAGATACACACAAAATGCTGGAATAAATGGGGCGACACAGTAGCACAGTGGTAGAGTTGCTGCCTTACAGCACCAGAGACCCAGGTTCGATCCTGACTACGGGTGCTGTCAGTATGGAGTCTGTACGTTCTACCCGTGACCGCATGGGTTTTCCCCGGGTGCTCCGGTTTCCTTCCACACTCCAAATAGGTACAGGTTTGTTGGTTGATTGGCTCGGTAAAGAGTGTAAATTGTCTCTAGTGTGTAGGACAGTATTAGTGTACGGGGATCGCTGGTTGGTGCAGACTCAGTGGACCAAAGGGCATGTTTCCACGCTATATCCCGAAACTAAACCAAACTAAACTCAGCAGGTCAGGAAGCATCTCTGGAGAAAATAGATGGGTGACATTTCAGGTTGTGCCCCTTCTACAGATGAACGTTACCTATTAATTTCCCCAGGGATGCTGCCTGATCCGCTGAGTCTCGTTTAGTTTAGTGATACAACTCGAGATACACCGAGTCCACACCGACCAGCCATCCACACACATTAACACTATCCTACACACACTAGGGACAATTTACACTACCAAGGCAATTAACCTACAAACCTGTACGTCTTGGGAATGGGGGAGAAAACTGAAGATCTCGGAGAAAAGCCACGCGGTCACGGGGAGAACGTGCAAACTTTGTGTAGACAGCACCCGTAGTCGGGATTGAACCCGGCTCTCTGGTGGTTGCAACTCTACTGCTGAGCCACCATGCCACCCTTAAAATACTCCAGTATTTTGTGTCCATCTTTGGCATAAACCAGCATTTGCAGTTCCCCCTTTTTATTACAAGCCATCAGCTGAAGATTGGTACTTGTGGTTTGCAGATTGGAGAGGTCAATTTTAATTTAAATCAATGTCATTTGGAGTTTGAATCAAAAGAATGCTCTCTGTTAGCTCATCCAGAAACCATCAACTTTTACCTAATTAAAAATTAACTGAGCAACATCCATACAATTTTTTAAAACAGTTTGGCTGATATAATTTAAATGAATGAATCTCCTGCCTCCCAGTTATTCAAAGGCTTGAAATAGCAAAGAGCACCTACAATTAAATCGCAAACTAATTTAAGCACAAAGACAGACTCACAATTACACATGAGCTTTCATAACATCAGGGCAACCACAGGCACACTGCACCAATAAATAACTCCAAGTACCATAATGCAGCAACATTATAACATTGCATGGACTCCAATCACCAAGGTGCCACAGTGAGGAAGTGGTAAATACAGTACTGAACCATACTCAAACACATTTCACCCATCCTTTTTCTCCAGAGATGCTGCCTGCCCCACTGAGTTACTCCGGCACTCGGCCCTCATGTATGTCTATCTTTGGTATAAACCAGCATCTGCAGTTCCTTGCAACATTTAAGGGACATTTAGACAGGTTTTGATTCAATATTCTAAAATTTGGTGCTGCTACACAAACAACAACATTAGAACAAGTGGCCAAAAAACAAGAAGGGAGTTAGTTGGGTTTTAACTCTTGGGTCCAAAGAGGTTCGACCTTTACCTGGATCGAAACCGTGCCCCTGGCATTGTGAGATGGCGACTCTATCTCTGTGTCACTGTGCCACACCTAAAACAATCTCTAAAGAACAAGAGACTGAAAGCCAAGTAAAAGAGTTATGTTTCAATTGGCACCTTGACTGAGAAATGGTCAAGAGATGGTTTGGGAGAGTGGTCCAGAGATTAGTGTCAGGGCAACTGAGTCATTCAGCGTGAAAACAAGCCCTTTGGGCCAACTTGTCCACACCGACCAACATGTCCCATCGGCACGAGCCCCACCTGCCTGCGTTTGGCCCATATACCTCTAAACCTACCATATCAATGTACAGGTCTAAATGTTTCTTAAATGTTGTGATACTAACAGCTTCAACTACCTCCTCCAGCAGCTTGTTCCATACACCCAGCATCCTTTGTGTAAAAAGGTTACCCCTCGGGTTCCCATTAAATATTTCCCCCCTCACCTTAAACCTATGTCCTCTGGTTCTCGATTCCTCTACTCAATCAATGGAGATACATTGGGATTGGGATACACAGAAAGGCCACACTTATACAAACAAATAAATTGCGAAAAGTTGTGGAGCAGAAGGATATTGATGTTGGGGAGGGGGGGGGGGGGGGATTGTGTTTGCTGAGAGGACCCACCGGGGTGGAAGTTTGCCACCTTCACATGGTCCACCCTGTTTCGACGAATGCAATCAACCCGGCGTGCACAATCAAATAGAACAATTTGTCCTACAACTTTAGGCTTTGCACGCCATACACAAGAAGAAGACGGACCCACTGAGTTCCTCCAGCACTTTGCGGTTTACTCAAGATTCCAGCATCTGCAGCTCCTTGCGCCTGGATTCAGTCTTGTTTCATGGATGCAGTGTGACGATCCGGCTTACGGCTGGCTATGGTGGTGAGGGCATCTGACAGAATCCAGCAGCAACCAGCAAGATGAAGGCCGATTGATTTCCAAGCCCCAGCCCTTGCTCATGTCCCACCGGTTCATGATTTTTTAATTTGTTTACCCGTTAAAATGTTAAAACCAGAAATAGGCAGTTTGAACTAATGAATCTGAGATGCTCAGAATTATGACTGCAAGTCTTTGGAAAAGAAAGTCATCAGTCACCTAAATCTATTCAATAGTTTATTGCTTGTGCACATTACATTACACGCACGTACTGAGCTCCCATTTGGTAATGAATTATGTTCCTTTGGCAATATGATAATGATTTCCTGTCGCTGTTGATGGCTTTGAATTGCAAATAGGGCACCTCACAGTTCTGCAAATGTCCCAAATGAGTGACAAGCAGCAGATTCCTGGGTGACATCAATCAGTCGGTCAGTGTGAGCACTGACAATATTGTTACTAATGCCAGCGCGGTGAGTGATTGGGCAGAAGGCGACACTCGAGAAATCTTTGCGGGTATAAGATCCTGTTCTGAAATGCGCTAGCAGGGCGGCACGGTGGCGCAGCGGTAGAGTTGCTGCCTCACAGCGCCAGAGGCCCGGGTTCGATCCCGACTACGGGTGCTGTGTGTACGGAGTTCGTACGTTCTCCCCATGACCTGCGTGGGTTTTATCCGGGACCTCCAGTTTCCTCCCACACTCCAATGACCGACAGGTTTGTAGGCTAACTGGCTTGGTGAAATTATAAATTGTCCCTAGTGTGTGTGTAGGATGGTGTTAACGTGCGGGGATCACTGGTCGGCACGGGCTTGGTGGGCCGAAGGGCCTGTTTCAGTGCTGTATCTCAAAACGAAACTAAACTATTGGGGCCATAATTCTCCCTCTGAGTCGATATGATACAATAGAACTTAGATAGGAACCCACCCCTCCACCCGTGGTCCTCCACCACCCCCAAGCTGCAAGTTGGGATCCAGGCAGCAGAGCTTGGATGGATGAGGTATCTTGGTTAGGAAGGTAGGCAAATATAACGGGAACTCCATGTCTTTGAGAAGTCACGCCTGATTAAGATTTATAAGAGGATCATCAGAATAGCGTGTGTTTTAATGGACAGTTCTGCACAAGAATGCCGATGTGGGATGCAACTTCCAATTTATGGCTAAATCAGTGAAGGGATGCAACTTCCAATTTATGGCTAAATCAGTGAAGGGATGCTAGCCAGGGAATAATGGACAGCTGGTCAAAGCTGCAGGTTCGTGCAGTGAACACCAACTTGCACCTTTGAGCTAGAGTTGGATCTGATTCTGCCTGGCCACAGGTCACATGTGCAAAAGGGAAGCGTTGCAGAGTATTCAATGCCAGAACGATTCCTCAATCGACCGTAGAATCAGGATGAAATGATGCTGCGTGGTTGCTGGGTGGAGAGTTGATCCTCAGATTTACTTTCTCCCAATTGACTAGGTCATTCTTTTTTTTTTAATCCGCTTTTCTGGTGTAGAAACATTCCCAGTCTTAGATGCTATTTACTGCAGTAAATGGATTAGTATTTATTGCAGTGCCCAAGGTATCCCACGCACAACGAAGAAACAAAGTCAACACAGAACATATTGTCTACATTGTGAAAAACTAGAACAAGAGCAGGTGCAGAGAGAGAGAGCTGAAAGATATCCACCAGGCACTATTTATATAATTCTCATCAACATCTTATTATAAAAGGTCAAACGGAATGCCGATCTTTACATTAGAGGGGCTAGATATAGGGAATACTAGTTATTCTACTAGTATAACTAGTTATCCTGGTGTGTTATAGCATGTATTAATATTTATAAGATAATCAGCAGACTAGCTTGTGTTTTAATAGACTAGTCCGCGCCGACCAGCCAGATCCCCGCACTCTAGCAATATCCTACACGCATTAGGGGCAATTTACAATTGTGTTTAAGCAAATTCAATTCATAGTTGGCTAATTCAGTGAAAGGAATGCTAATGGACATTTGGTTATACCAGATCTGGAGTAGAATATAGGATAGTATGGTACAAGAGCAGGCTGTTCAGCCCATTAAGTCTGTACCGTCCACAATGCCAATTAAACTAATCCCATTGGCCTGCTCACGGTCTATATCCTCCATACCCTACCTGTTTAGTTTAGTTTAGTTTAGAGATACAGCGTGGAAACAGGCCCTTCGGCCCAGAGTCCGCGCCTACCAGCCGCCGCCACCCCGCACACTAGCAATATCCTACACGCATTAGGGGCAATTTACAATTTCACCAAGCCTTAGCCGTACAAATCTGCACACCTTTGGTTTGCGAGAGGAAACCAGAGTTCCCAGAGAAAATACACGTAGGTCACGGGGAGAACGTACAAACTCC
The DNA here is from genome assembly GCF_010909765.2 of Amblyraja radiata. Classification (NCBI taxonomy): domain Eukaryota; kingdom Metazoa; phylum Chordata; class Chondrichthyes; order Rajiformes; family Rajidae; genus Amblyraja; species Amblyraja radiata. Next base: position 8,521,535 of record NC_045982.1, on the reverse strand, counting down.
ACACAAACAGCGCCCATAGTCAGGATCGAACCCGGGTCTCTGGCATTGTAAGGCAGCAGCTCTACTGCTGTGCCACCATGCTGCCCTGTTCATGTACCTGTCTAAATGCCTCCTAAAAATTGCAATCATATCTGCTCACACCACCAGACAACTTGCCCCAATAACGTCTCCTGGTCCCCTTTATCACATTACAACTATGTCCTCTAGTAGTTTGACGTTTCCACACTGGGCAAAAATGACTATATCTCGTAATTTTATACACTTCTATCAGGATACTGCGAACTTATGAAGAATTTAATGATCCCGTGATGTGAATTCATAGAAGTAACTTTAATTTCAAAGATTACATTATAATAGAGTACCCATAATTGATTTATATTTTTGCAAATCACATGCCCATCAACTACCCTCTGATTCACCACTCACCGACAAACCCAGGAAAGTTTACAGTGATCAACCTGCGCATCATGGGACGACAGATGGCACAATGGGCTAAGTGTTCGGCTGGCAACCGGAAGGTAGCCGGTTTGAATCCTGCTTGGAGTGCATACTGTCGTTGTGTCCTTGGGCAAGACACTTCACCCACCTTTGCCTGTGTGTGAATGTGTGTGAGTGATTGGTGGTGGTCGGAGGGGCCGTAGGCGCAGATTGGCAGCCACGCTTCCGTCAGTCTGCCCCAGGGCAGCTGTGGCTACAGAAGTAGCTTACCACCACCGAGTGTGACTGAGGAGTGAATGAATAATGCGATGTAAAGCGCCTTGAGTATTAGAAAGGCGCTATATAAATCCCATCCATTATTATTATTATTATCTTTGCACTCTCCAAGGATCTGGAACGTTCCTGGTTGAGGCGAGTGGAACTGGAGAAATGATGCATCGGGTCTGAAGCTGTTAAATTTGACATGAGGGGACCTAGAGAATTATACCTGGGATTATGATCGGGATTCAGTGCGTGCGATGAATTGTCTTTGGGATTTCGGGATGAGAATGGACAATGGAGTCATTTACATCAGCTGAAGGCATTGTGCCCGATGCAGGGCTCGCCTCTTTCTCTGGTTGGTGTTAACCTGTACTTGATCAACGCACAATGTGCTGGAGTAACTCAACGACTCGGGCAGCATCTCTGGAGGACATGGAGATAGGCGACGCTTCCGGTCGGAAATCTTCTTCGGAAAAACGGTCCTGATCCAAAACATCGTCTATCCCACCAAGTTACTCCAGCACTTTGTGTTCTACACATAACTCCAGCATCTGCAGTTCCTTGTTTTAGTTTAGTTTAGTTTAGAGCACCTCTACTTCCCGAGAAGATTACGGAGGTTCGGTATGTCAAAGAGGATTCTCTTGAACTTCTACAGGTGCACAGTAGAGAGCATATTGACTGCTTGCATCATTGCCACAGAAGGTAGTTGAGGCCAGTTCATTGGCTATATTTAAGAGGGAGTTAGATGTGGCCCTTGTGGCTAAAGGGATCAGGGGGTATGGAGAGAAGGCAGGTATGGGATACTGAGTTGGATGATCAGCCATGATCATATTGAATGGCGGTGCAGGCTCGAAGGGCCGAATGGCCTACTCCTCCACCTATTTTCTATGTTTCTATGTTTCTATTGCCTGGTTCGTCAACTTGAACGTCCAGGAGCGGAAAAGACTGCAAAAAGTTGTGACCACTGCCCAGTCCATCCCCGGCTCTGACCTCCCCACCATCGAAGGGATTTATCAGAGTCGCTGCCTCAAAAAGGCAGCCAACATCATCAGAGACCAACACCATCCTGGCCACACACTCATTTCACCATTGCCATGGGGAAGAAGGTACAGGAGCCTGAAAACTGTAACATCCAGGTTCAGGAACAGCTTCTTCCCTACAGCTATCAGGCTATTAAACCATACAACCTCAAATAAGCTCTGAACTACAATAGGCTCAAGTTCAAGTGAGTTTATTGTCATGTGTCCCTGATAGGACAATGAAATTCTTGCTTTGCTTAGCACACAGAATTATTATTGTTATTATTGCACTGTTGTGTGTGCGTGTGCGTGTGCGTGTGCGTGTGCGTGTGCGTGTGCATGTGCGCGCATATACACTGAGCTTTTTTTCTCTCTCTCTCGTTTGTCATATCATACTATGTTTACATATTTTATTGTGCTGTAGCAAGTAAGAATGTCATTGTTCTATCTGTGGCATATGACAATAAAACACTCTCGACTCTTGACAGCGCGGAAAGAGGCCCTTCTGCCCACCGAGTCTGCACCAACCAGCGATCTCTGCATATTAACACTCTCCTACACACACTGGGAACAATTTTTCATTTATGTCTGCATCTTGCATGTCTGTGGGAAACCCATTCCTCTCTAAAAGGTACAAGATAAATACAAATGATTGCAATATTATGAGAGGCAGCAATGGAAAGCCAGCAATCAGAAGCCGATCAGAGATTCTGACCTCTGGAGCTCATGCTGTTCACCTCCCACACTCCAAGTTGATGTGTACCATGCCAGGCTTCAAGCTGTGGACCCCTGGCAGCTTTACAGCAGAGGAGGCAGGGCTGGCATGTCTTGGGTGGACTGCGAGCTTTAAACAGATGGCATTTTGCATTTTATAATCCGACATTCGCTGGCAACTGAAAACTTAACAGAGAAGCAAACTCAAACCGTGCCAATCTGCTCTCCTGACATATGGCAGTACGGTGAAAACAGCCTCCATTCTGCTTTGATAGAATTATTCTGTACAGTTCCAACCGTCAGCCAGGACTGTGAGTGCCACACTATGGGGAAGGAGAGGCAGGGATGACTTCAGCACTTCGACAAATGCAATCGGTCACAGCAAAATATTTGCAATGTTGCAGCCTGAATTAGGACTGCAGTGTTATGAGCATCCATCCCGTCATAATTATTAAAACCATCTTCATTTTTCCACAGAGCTAAATTCACTGCATTGACATACGTATTTACAACTAGATTCATGGTTCACCATCCTACCATCTACCTCACTGGTGAAGCTTAGACTATCCATGATCAGACTTTGCTGGCTTTACCTTGAACTAAACGTTATTCCCTTATCATGTATCTACACACTATAAATGGCTCGATTGTAATCATGTATTGTATTTCTGCCGACTGGATAGCAGGCAACAAAAGCTTTTCACTGTACCTCGATGCACGTGACAATAAACAAAACTGAAATGGTTTGTTGTAAATAGGATCAAGCTGGGATGTGATGGCCGTACACTCCTGGTTCAAGGGCCTCACTTGAAGAACAGCTTCTTAGAGATAACGAACAAACAGTTTGGCGGCATGTGGAGCATTGCGGATAGTTCTGGTCGCCCCATTACTGGAAGGATGGGGAACCTTTGGAGAGGGTGCAGAGGAGGTTTACCGGAATGCTGCTTGGATTAGAGGGCTGCAGCTGCAGGGTGAGGTCACGTAGACTTGGATTGTTTTCTCTGGAATGGTTGGAGGTTGAGGGGAGACTCGATAGAAGTAGATAAAACTCTGAGAGGCATAGACAGTGTAGACAGTGTCTCCCCTTCTCCTTCTCCCCCCCCCCCCCCAGGTGAAAATGTCCAATACTGGAATGTATGTATGGCTATAAAATGAGGGGGGAAGTTTAATGGAGATGTACGGGGCAAGTTTCTTTTCCCCAGAGTGGTGGGGCCTAGAACACATTGCCACAGTGGTGGTGGAGGCAGAAACGACAGTGGCATTTAAGAGGCTTTTAGATAGGTGCATGGAAGTGCAGGGAATACAGGGATAAGAATGTACAGGCAGGTGAGATCAATTTAGCTCGGCATCATGTTGGGCACAAACATTGGATTGTTTCCCCAAAGGGCCCGTTCCTGTGCTGTATTGTTCTATGTTCTATGTTCCATGTTAAATGGACAGCTTTGGATTTGTATAGAAATTTGGCATCAATATTGAACCTGGGTACCGGGATGAACTTCCCTGGTCTTCTACAGTACAATGTCATGTATTTCTTTACAGCCAGTCCAGTATATTGGCATCTTCGGTTATTACAATGCACGGAAAATGCCCCTCCCTCCAGCACAGGTCAAGGTTAATCTTCAAGACTGTTGGGTAGGGAGTGGACCTTTGGGCCTCCATTGAATTCATAACTTACTGACTCGGCTGAGATGGTTGACCTTAACTTGGGCAGGTAGTGGAGGTAAATGGAATCAAGTGACAGACAATCGAGGTCCTACTGAGTAAGAAAGGAAATGAGTAACAAAAAAAATCAAGTCTGCCTCTAGAAAGTTTCCTTGCATCTGCAGCCTAACAAACTGCTAACAATGGCCCGAAACGAAGGGTTTCGGCCCGAAACGTCGCCTATTTCCTTCGCTCCATAGATGCTGCTGCACCCGCTGAGTTTCCCCAGCAATTTTGTGTACCTGCTAACAATGGCCTGTCTCTTTATCATCGTTACTTTTTTGCATATCTTTCATTCGTTGTTCTTTATCTCTCTACATCATTGTCTATATCTCTGGTTTCCCTTTTCCCCTAACCAGTCTGAAGAAGAGTTTCAACCTGAAAGTCACCCATTCCTTCTCTCCAGCGATGCTCTCAGACACTCTGCCTGAGTTACTCCAGCGTTTGTGTCCATCTTCTGCAGTGAATCGTCTGTGGTGCCTAAAGATGGCGCCCGACCTAGGCGACTATTAGCCTGCTAGCCACAGAAGCAGAACTACAAACACACATTACAATCGCTCCACACACTTAAATCCCTACTTCAACAGCAACATTTCTTAATATATTCTCTTATCATGTATCTATACACTGGAAATAGCTCGATTGTAATCATCTATTGTCTTTCCGCTGACTGGTTAGCACGCAACAAAAGCTTTTCACTGTACCTCAGTACACGTGACAACAAACAGAGGGATACGGGTGGCTAAGGTCAAATAGACACTGTTTAATTGATTTAATAGCGCCCTGTTCTCTGTATGTACAGCGTTCACTAATATAAAGCAATTAACAACGCTGTGAGCTTGTCTCTCTTACTCTACTAAATATTCACCGACAGTCTATAGCTTTGAGCTGCATATTCTCTGCTGCCTTCATCCACCCTGAAGTGCCTAATTACTCTCATTGTCTTAAAAAGGTAAAGCTCTTCCACTACTCTAATACCAAGCACCATACACTCCAAAAATAGAAAATGCAATCCATAAATGTGGGATTAAATCCCAGAAACCATGTACTTACCGTGAGAGTAGAAGCTATTTTATGTTTGACTCAAAACTGGGGCAATTTTAATCAGACCTCAAGTAATCAGTTCTTTACTGTTACATTTCAAAACACAGAGAGATTTGAGAAACAATATTTTACACACTGTCACAGTGGCGCAGCGGTAGAGTTGCCACCTTATAGCACCAGACTCGGGCTCAATTCTGACCACGGATGCAGTCTATATGGAGTTAGTATGTTCCCCCTGTGACTGCGTGGGTTTTCTCTGGCTGTTCCGGTTTCCTCCCGCACTCCGAAGATGCACAGGTTTGAAGGTGAATTGTAAATTGTCCCTATTACCAGTGTACGGGGTGATCGCTGGTCAGCATGGATTCCATGGGCCGAATGGCCTGGTGCTATGCTGTATCTCTACAGTCAAAAGTAGAGTCTAAAGTCTGACTATATGGATTAACAGTGCCAATACCTCTGCCATCCCATCATCAGGCTTCCGAATAGTCCTTCCACCCACTAGGATACTGCTTGTTTCTCATCTACCGGGACGACAGATGGCACAATGGGCTAAGTGTTCGGCTGGCAACCGGAAAGGTAGCCGGTTCGAATCCCGCTTGGAGTGCATACTGTCGTTGTGTCCTTGGGCAAGACACTTCACCCACCTTTGCCTGTGTGTGAATGTGTGTGAGTGATTGGTGGTGGTCGGAGGGGCCGTAGGTGCAGATTGGCAGCCACGCTTCCGTCAGTCTGCCCCAGGGCAGCTGTGGCTACAGAAGTAGCTTACCACCACCGAGTGTGACTGAGGAGTGAATGAATAATGCGATGTAAAGCGCCTTGAGTATTAGAAAGGCGCTATATAAATCCCATCCATTATTATTATTATTATTACCCCATTGAGGACATTGGACTTTGTCTACTCTAAGGAACTGATGTGTTACAGCACTGAGGACTATATTCTGCACTCTGTATCTTCCAGCTTTGCTCTATCTATTGTACTTGAGTTTGAACTCATTGTATCTATTATCTGATCGGTTTGGATAGCGGGCAAAACAAAGCTCGTCACTGTACCTCGGCACATGTGACAATAAAAAGAACCTCAGTCTCGCTGTGGATACTGCCCGACTTGCTGGGTTGCCAACAGTTTTGGTCGTTATTTAATAATGCAGCAGAAACAGCTTGTTACAGGGGTGATGGGCAACAACAAACCACCGTGGGGAGATGTTACTGGAAATAACAACCAAGAGTTTCCACTGACAACAACACCATTTTGGGAAGCAATCCCACAAATTAACCGGAGTGATTATAGGGAATAACTTCCAAGGACTTGAGGTGTACGGGGCAAAAAAATGTTACATGGAATAACTTCACGCAGAGATTACACAAGAGAGAAACTAATGAAGAGCAATAATTCCTGGTAATTGTTCCTTACTGTGAGAATGCATGAAATTACATGAGATGTCCGAATGGGAATAAAAATTCCAACCCTCAGACCAAACCCCGTCTCAACAAGCACAACATGAAATGAGACCAAATGGTTAGCACAGGGGAGCAGGAGGAGAGGAAAGTGATTTAAACAGCAGATTTTTTTTGTTGAATTATTGAAACTGATCATTAACCTTGAACTTAAAATTCACAACAAGTATCCTTGGTGTCAATTCACTCCATCCCCATTATTAATACTGGTCTGCAACCCTCCGAGATCTCCAAGTCTTTAACGTCCTTCACTCCACGAGTGGTGGCCATGGATTCAGGTCACAAGGCCCCAAGCTCACAAATAAATTGCCTCCAACTCATTACCTTCCTCTTATTTTTCAAGGCTTTCCACTCCACACTTGGTTTGACTACAATTCATTCTGTTCCTTTTTTCTATCCTCAGTGCTCGGGTCATAGTGTCATACAGAATGGAATCAGGCCCTTCAGCCCAACTTGCTCATGCCAACCAAGATGCATTATCTACACGTCCCACCTGCCTGGATTTGGCCCATATCCCTCTAAGCCTTTCCTATTCATATACCCGTCCTAATGTATTTTACATGTTATAGTACATGCCTCAACCACCTGCTCTGGTAACTACCTCCTCTACCCACCACCCTCTGAGTGAGAAAGTTGCCTTTAAGGCTCCTCTCAAGTTTTCCCCTCTCACCTTAAACTTATTTCTCCTGATTCTTGATGTCCCTACTCCAGATGAAAAACTGTACATTTACCCTATCTATTCCCCTCATGTTCTAATACACATAATAAGATCACCCCTCATCCTCCTGCACACCAAGGAATAAAATCCTAGTCTGCCCAACCATTCCTTATAGCTTAAGTGCTCAAGTCCTGGCAACATCCTCGGAAATCTTCTCTGCACTCTTTCCAGGTCTCGCTGCTTAAGGGCACTTGGTCTTGTTACCAACAAAGTTTGTAGGTATCACATAACCCTTGCCACAGTGCTTTCAGGTCTCATTCCCTGCTAGTAGAGGTGGAAAAAGAGGGCTGGAAAAGAATCTTTGTAGGCCTAAGCCACTAGATAGACACAAAATGCCGGAGTAACTCAGTGTGTCAGGCAGCATCTCTGGAGAAAAAGAATAGGTGACATTTCGGGTCAGAACCCATCCTCAAACCCAAAATGTCACCTCTTCCTTTTTTCCAGAGATGTCGCCTGACCCACTGACTTACTCCAGCATTTTGTGACTATCTTCGGTATAAACCAGCATCTGCAGTTCCTTCCTCCACAACCAATCAATGTTTAAGAAGCTATTAGACAGGTATATGGATGGGATAGGCTTAAAGGGATATGGGATAGGTGTGCGTAGGGCATGTTGGGCCGAAGGGCCTGTTTCCGCACTATGTTTCCCACTATGCCTGGGTCGCTGAGCTGGAACTCCGGTGAGCTGGGTCCGTTGCGGAGCTGCGGGTCTGTGGAGCGGCTGTGGGCGGCGGCGCTGAACTTTCCATCGGGAGCCTGGGATTTCCAGTTGAGCTCCATTCGGCGCGGCCTTGTCGGCTCCGGAAGCCACGGTCTCGAGTAAGGAGGCGGCCGTTTCCAGGGTTCCCAGGCCGCTGAGAGGACTCTCCCGACGCCGGAACAACATCACCCGGCAAGAACGGCCTGGAACATCGGGCCTCCGTAGAGGCAACTGTGGAGGCCTCAATAGTGGATAAATGTGAGGTTATCCATTTTGGTGGCAAAAACATGAAAGCAGACTATTATCTAAATGGTGGCCGACTAGGAAAAGGGGAGATGCAGCGAGACCTGGGTGTCATGGTACACCAGTCATTGAAAGTGGGCATGCAGGTGCAGCAGGCAGTGAAGAAAGCGAATGGTATGTTAGCTTTCATAGCAAAAGGATTTGAGTATAGGAGCAGGGAGGTTCTACTGCAGTTGTACAGGGTCTTGGTGAGACCACACCTGGAGTATTGCGTACAGTTTTGGTCTCCAAATCTGAGGAAGGACATTATTGCCATAGAGGGAGTGCAGAGAAGGTTCACCAGACTGATTCCTGGGATGTCAGGACTGTCTTATGAAGAAAGACTGGATAGACTTGGTTTATACTCTCTAGAATTTAGGAGATTGAGAGGGGATCTTATAGAAACTTACAAAATTCTTAAGTGGTTGGACAGGCTAGATGCAGGAAGATTGCTCCCGATGTTGGGGAAGTCCAGGACAAGGGGTCACAGCTTAAGGATAAGGGGTAAATCCTTTAAAACCGAGTTGAGAAGAACTTTTTTCACACAGAGAGTGGTGAAACTCTGGAACTCCCTGCCACAGAGGGTAGTCGAGGCCAGTTCATTGGCTATATTTAAGAGGGAGTTAGATGTGGCCCTTGTGGCTAAGGGGATCAGAGGGTATGGAGAGAAGGCAGGTACGGGATACTGAGTTGGATGATCAGCCATGATCATATTGAATGGCGGTGCAGGCTCGAAGGGCCGAATGGCCTACTCCTGCACCTAATTTCTATGTTTCTATGTTTAATAGGCCCGACTATGGGGGAACTGGGGTTGGGGACTGGACTTTGTGCCTTCCCTCATAATGGGAACCATTGTGGGGGATGTTTTCATGTTAAAGTTCTTTAGTATTGTCATGTTTGTATTCTTTTTTATGTGCTGCATTGGCATAACAAATTCCACCAGCCTGGCTGTGTAGTCATTAAAATAATCAATCAATCAATCAATGACTCTAATAAGATCCAGCCCATTGTTTCATCCGCCCCTCTCCCCACCCCACTTGAAAGGATGACGATAAATGGAACAGAATGTCAAGGTCCTGTCACGGAGATTAACCAACATTCCAGCTGGAAACACACACAATAGACCAATAAAATTATTTTAATATACCGATGTTGCAATGTATGCGGATACAAGAATGTGGTCAGTGTGGAAAATAATGAGAGGAATAGATTGCATAGATACACAGAGTCTCTTGCCCAGAGTAGGTGAATTGAGGACCAGAGGACATAGGTTCAGGAAAAAAAGATTTAATAGGAACCTGAGGGGTAACTTTTTCCACACAAAGGGTGGCAAGTGTATGCAATGACCTGCCAGAGGAGCAGGTAACAATCCCAACTTTTAAGAAACAGTTAGACAGGTACATGGATGGGACAGGTGTGGAGGGATATGGGTCAAATGGAAGCAGGTGGGACTAGCGTAGCTGGGATATGTGGACAGGTTGGGCCAAAGAGCCTATTTCCACGCTGTATCACTCTATGAGTCGGGACGACAGATGGCACAATGGGCTAAGTGTTCGGCTGGCACCCGGAAGGTAGCCGGTTCGAATCCCGCTTGGAGTGCATACTGTCGTTGTGTCCTTGGGCAAGACACTTCACCCGCCTTTGCCTGTGTGTGAATGTGTGTGAATGTGTGTGAGTGATTGGTGGTGGTCGGAGGGGCCGTAGGCGCAGATTAGCAGTCACGCTTCCGTCAGTCTGCCCCAGGGCAGCTGTGGCTACAGAAGTAGCTTACCACCACCGAGTGTGACTGAGGAGTGTATGAATAATGCGATGTAAAGCGCCTTGAGTATCTAGAAAGGCGCTATATAAATCCCATCCATTATTATTATTATTATGACTCTAAGAGTCACGGCTGGCAAGGTAGCTTTAGACGACTGCCCGATGAGCAGATGTCCTCTTCATCCCCACGTTCCGTCAGCACAGCTTTCCCACAGGAGTCTGCTGATGAAATGCACTGTCTTGTTATTCCGAAATTCACTGCGATTAGGTGTCACTGTTACTAATTCATAAACACTGCAGATAAAGGTCGTCAAACAGGGACAATTGGCAAGGCTGACAACTTTATACTCTCGCATCACACACAGCCCTGACTACCTTTTAATTAATGTCAAACGTCTTGTTATGACTGATGTTTAAAAATGAGAAGGGAAAATTGGATATCAGGCATAGCTGGCAGATTTCCATGCTATTAATCTGATATACTGCTCTGCTTAATTCCACGACATTGCAGTTATTGACAAAGTTACAGAGTCAGTCGCAACATGAAAGGACATAATTACCTATGAAATTAATAGCATCCAGGGTACCAGTGATTAAAATCTGCCAAATGACTCTTTCACAATGCAATTAACTACTGGATTGTTGACTGCAAAATTCAGCTTCAATTAATAACTCCCTACTGGAAGCGTGATCGGTGGACTTAAGGCTGTTGTGTACCGCATTAATATATAATATTAAAGGTGGAAATGTTTGGCTTTTTAACATCATCTCCATTAACCATACTTGGGCCAGGTGTATATTAAAGATACACACAAAATGCTGGAGTAACTCAGCGGGACAGGCGGCATCTCCAGATAGAAGGAATGGGTGACATCTTGGGTCAAAACCCTTCTTCAGACCGAGAGTCAGGGGAGAGGGTAAACGAGAGATATGGAAGGGCAAGGTGAGGAAAATGAGAGATCAAAGAAAGAGATCTCTGTTTGTTACCTGTTTGTTACCTGCCACGCTTTACCCTGCCTCTTCCAGCATCCTCCCCCCCCCCACCCACCCCACCAACAGTGTGTGAAGAAGGGTCTTGACCCAATCTTCACCTATCCATGTTCTCCAGAGAACTCTAGCACCTCGAGTCCTTCCGTCTGTAGCAATTCCTCTTCAGTTTAGCAAAACCAGTCTCAAGAATGGCATTAGACTTCTCTACTCAACTTTATCTGTTGCCCATACACAGATGGATGGAAGAGATTATGCACAATTCTGATTTTGCCCTCATTTAACTAATATTTACCTGCACGTACTTTAAAGTTGTGGAAAGTCTCAAGAGGTTTCTCGGAAGGATTATCATCAAATTATATCTGACTGCACACAAAGGCAAGCCCGCTGAAACATACGGCACACAATGGCAATTGAGGAATGAGAGACAAGTAGAGGCAGGGAGGCTCAGGACGAGAATTCCAGACCTTGGGATTCTTACTGGAAGCATGATGGAGGTGGTGGAGGCAGTTACAATAGTGGCATCGGATGAGCTGTGGGCGGTGAGGAAGGCTGGTAGAGGGCACAGTGGGATAGAAGTCCGTGACTGATATGGATGGAGAAATGACAAATGGAGTTTAATTCGAGAAAGTGTGAGATGTTGTGCTTTGGGAGGTCGAATGTAAATGGAAAGTACACGATTGGTTGCAAGACCCTCCATATCACTGATGTACAGAGGGAACTTGGGGTGCAAGTCCGTAGCTTGGTGAAAGTGGCAACACAAGTAAACAGAGTGGTAAAAATGGTACATGGTATGCTAGCCTTCATCGGTCGGGGGGGTTCTGAGTGTCAGAGTCAGGAAGTCATGTTGCAGATTTATCAGACTTTGGTTAGGCTGCATTTGGAGTATGGTGCACGGTTCTGGTCGCCCCATGAGTTCCTTGCCCCATGGTCAAGGTTTGAAGAGGGTGCAGAGGAGGGTTACCACAAAGCTTAAGAAGGAACTGCAGATGCTGGAAAATCGAAGGTACACAAAAAAGCTGGAGAAACTCAGCGGGTGCAGCAGCATCTATGGAGCGAAGGAAATAGGCAATGTTTCGTCCCGAAACGTTGCCTATTTCCTTCGCTCCATAGATGCTGCTGCACCCGCTGAGTTCCTCCAGCTTTTTTGTGTACCTTCCCACAAAGCTTCCTGGATTAGAGGGTGTTAGCTACAAGGAGTGATTGAGCAAACTTGCTTTGTTTTTACTTTAGTTTAGTTTAGATACAGCGCAGAAACAGCCTCTTCGGCCCACCAAGTCCGCACCAACCAGCGATCCCCGCACACCTACACTAACCGACAAACATGCAGGTCTTTGGAGTGTGGGAGCAAACCGAAGATCTTGGAGAGAACTCGCGCAGGTAACTGAAAGAACGTACAAACTCTGTACAGACAACCACCCGTAGTCAGGATCGAACCCGGGTCTCAGGCTCTGTAAGGCAGTAGCTCCACCACTATGGCACTGCCATAGTCCCTGATTTCTCTGGAGTGTCGATGTTTGAGGAGAGACCCCATATAAAATTATGAGAGGCGTAGATAGGGTAAACAGTCCCAGAGTGAAAATGTCAAAGACTAGAGGGCATTAAGGGACGACAGATGGCACAATGGGCTAAGTGTTCGGCTGGCAACCGGAAGGTAGCTGGTTCGAATCCCGCTTGGAGTGCATACTGTCGTTGTGTCCTTGGGCAAGACACTTCACCCACCTTTGCCTGTGTGTGTCCTTGGGCAAGACACTTCACCCACCTTTGCCTGTGTGTGTGGATGTAATTATGTGAAGCACTTTGGGGTCAATGCAAGTTGACTAAAAATGTGCTATATAAATAAAGAAATTTAATTTAATTTATAGCTTTATGCCCTTGTCCCACTTATGCCCCTGTCCCACTTAGGAAACCTGAATGGAAACCTCTGGAGACTTTGCGCCCCACCCAAGGTTTCCGTGCGGTTCCCGGAGGTTGCAGGTGATTTCCGGAGGTTGCAGGTAGTGGAAGCAGGTAGGGAGACTGACAAAAAACCTCTGGGAACCTCCGGGAACCGCACGGAAACCTTGGGTGGGGCACAAAGTCTCCAGAGGTTTCCGTTCAGGTTTCCTAAGTGGGACAGGGGTATGAGGGTGAGCTGGGCAATGTTTAAAGGTATTGTGTGGAAGGGGATGTGTGGAACAAGTTTTTTGTTTAAAGCACAGTGGTAAGTACCTGGCAGATGTTAGCAGGGGTGGTAGTGCAAGCAGATTTGAAAGCGGTGTTAAAGAAACCTTTACAAAGGCACATAGATATGCAGAGAATAGAGGGATATTGATCATGAGCAGACAGCAGGGATTAGTTTAATTTGGCTTCATCTTCAACACTGACATTGTGGGCTAAAGGGCCTGTTTGTATGCTGTACCATTCATATTGCATTCACTAACATTATGATGTATAGGGAACACCATGGTGAAACTGGTTCCTGAATGGAAAAAGGCTTCATTACAAGCTCACGGGAGTACGTGATACCTATTGGGTGAAGTGGATGAGGAAGAGAATCGGGATGACAAAAGTTGGAACATGTGGCTTATACTCGCTAGAATTTAGGAGATTGAGAGGGGATCTTATAGAAACGTACAAAATTCTTATGGGGTTGGACAGGCTAGATGCAGGAAGATTGTTCCCGATGTTGGGGAAGTCCAGGACAAGGGGTCACACCTTAAGGATAAGGGGGAAATCCTTTAGGACCGAGATGAGAAGAAACTTTTTCACACAGAGAGTGGTGAATCTCTGGAACTCTCTGCCACAGAGGGTAGTTGAGGCCAGTTCATTGGCTATATTTAAGAGGGAGTTAGATGTGGCCCTTGTGGCTAAAGGGATCAGGGGGTATGGAGAGAAGGCAGGTACGGGATACTGAGTTGGATGATCAGCCATGATCATATTGAATGGCGGTGCAGGCTCGAAGGGCCGAATGGCCTACTCCTGCACCTATTTTCTATGTATCTATGTGCGAGAAGGAGAGAACTGGTAAAGAAAGGAGAGACCAAGGGATAGATGAACGAAGAAAGATAAAAAGATAGCAGCTTAGAGTGACTAGGGTTTAAGAGTGGGGGAGGGGGGGGGGGGGGGGGGGGGGGAGGAAGCAGGGGAAAGCGTGAGAGACACTAAATTTTCTGCTTGCATCCTCAAAATATTATTCCCCATCCGAATCCAGATGAGACATCGCGCAGATCTAACAGAAGCAAGTGGAGGGTGCGGAACTGTTGGTCACAAGGGCAGAGAAGATTAGGACCTCATCCTGGTATTAAAATTACTTTCTGCGCTCTACCTATGTCACAGTCTGGCCCTTCCCTGGGGCCATTGAAGGAAGGGAGCTTTACTTAATTTAATATCAAATATAGTACAGCCATCATTATCCCACCTCAATCTGTCAATCGACAGAACCACACTGGCATCTCAACTGACAAGTCTTTTGCTGTTATCATCGAGCAGATTTCCAGACACAATCGAGTTGTCAGACATTTTATATTTAATACAAGCAACAACTGACAGTGAGATGACCTTTGATCGTGGAATTTCTGTACTCTTACAATTTGTTGAGGAAACTAAAGTAATTGTTGGACTGGGCAGAGCAGGCAGGCTGGCTTTACAACAAGGTGTTTGAGCAGAGCTGGGCTTTGACTGAAGAAGGGTCTCGACCCGAAATATCGCGCATTCCTTCTCTTCAGAGATGCTGCCTGTCCCACTGAGTTACTCCAGCATTGATCTTCCTTCCATCGAGGGGATTTATCGCAGTCGCTGCCTCAAAAAGGCTGGCAGTATCATTAAAGACCCACACCATCCTGGCCACACACTCATCTCCCTGCTACCTTCAGGTAGAAGGTACAGGAGCCTGAAGACTGCAACAACCAGGTTCAGGAATAGCTACTTCCCCACAGCCATCAGGCTATTAATCCTGGCTCGGACAAAACTCTGATTATTTAATAACCCATTTTCTGTTATTTGCACTTTATCAGTTTATTTATTCATGTGTGTATATATTTATATTATGGTATATGGACACACTTATCTGTTTTGTAGTAAATGCCTACTATGTTCTATGTGCTGAAGCAAAGCAAGAATTTCATTGTCCTATACAGGGACACATGACAATAAACTCACTTGAACTTGTGTCTGCCTTGCTTTGACAGTCTTAATAACTTTCTGCGAGTAACAATCTGCTCATCATACAGTGTGGAACCTCAACCATGACCCCCAAGCGCTGGTCTTCCATCTGGGAAAGATTAGCGGGTGGTGATTTAATCAAGGGCCGCCAATCTCAGCCCAGTTCTCTGATGAAGTGACTTTAAGTTTAGCTTAGTTTAGAGATGCAGCGCTGAAACAGGCCCTTCGGCCCACCGAGTCCATGCCGACCATGAACCCTGCCATGAGAGGAATAAATCGGGTAGATGCACAGAATATCTTGCCCAGAGTGGAGGAATCGAGGGCCAGAGGGCATATGATCAAGGTGCTGGGCAAAGATTTAATAGAAGTCTAAGAGGTAACTTTTTCCACACAAAGAGTAGCGGGTGTATGGAACAAGCTGCCAGAGGAGGTAGTTGGGACTAACCCAACTTTTAAGAAACAGTTAGACAGGTACATGGATAGGACAGGTTTGGAGGGATATAGACCAAACGCAGGCTGGTGGGACTAGTGTAGCTGGGACATGTTGGCTGGTTTGGGCAAGTAGGGCATGTTTCCTCAATATTAGTCTATGACTTACACCATCCCCCACACACTAGAGAAAATTTACAATTAAACCAAGCCAATTAACCTACCAACCTGTACATATTTGGAGCGTGGGAGGAAATCGGAGATCCCAGAGAAAACCCCCGCAGGTTATGAGTGAACGTACAAACTCCGCACAGACAGCACTGTAGACAGGATCGAACTCTGGTCTCTAGCACTGTAAGGCAGTAGGTCTACCGCTGCGCCACCATGCCGTCCTCACAACCCGGCTCAACCTTTCAACCAGTGGGAGGTGATAAAAGAGAAAAATAATAATGATAATAATAATAATGGATGGGATTTATATAGCGCCTTTCTAATACTCAAGGCGCTTTACATCGCATTATTCATTCACTCCTCAGTCACACTCGGTGGTGGTAAGCTACTTCTGTAGCCACAGCTGCCCTGGGGCAGACTGACGGAAGCGTGGCTGCCAATCTGCGCCTACGGCCCCTCCGACCACCACCAATCACTCACACACATTTACACACATTCACACACAGGCAAAGGTGGGTGAAGTGTCTTGCCCAAGGACACAACGACAGTATGCACTCCAAGCGGGATTCGAACCGGCTACCTTCCGGTTGCCAGTCGAACACTTAGCCCATTGTGCCATCTGTCGTCCCGATACACGTGTTCAGTAGAAAGAGAGGTGGTCTTTAGTTTAGTTTAAAGATGTGTTTTGTTTAGAGATACAGTGAAGAAACAAGCCCTTATCCCACCAAGTTCACGCCCACCATTGATCACCCGCACACTAGTTTTATCTTACTCACTAGGGATAATTCACAGAAGCCAATTAACCCACAAACCTACATGTCTTTGGAATATGGGTGGAGGGGGGTGGGGGGGGGA
The DNA here is from genome assembly GCF_010909765.2 of Amblyraja radiata. Taxonomy (NCBI): domain Eukaryota; kingdom Metazoa; phylum Chordata; class Chondrichthyes; order Rajiformes; family Rajidae; genus Amblyraja; species Amblyraja radiata. The sequence goes on along the minus strand of NC_045982.1, from coordinate 8,504,860 downwards.
GGAACCAGAGCACCTAGAGAAAACCCACACAATCACAGAGAGAACGTTCAAACTCAGTACAGACAGAAATCGCGGTCTGGATTGAACCTGGGTGTCTGGAGCTGAAGCAGCAGTTGTACCACTGCGTCACCGTGAGCTGATTAAGACAAACCATATTCTGAAAGGATCGTTAGATGGAATGAGATTTGAGGAGTGGTGGGGTGCAACGATTACATAAGATGCCAGCTTTTTTGAATAGCACTTCTTCAGTCTTTGAGTTTTTCCAGTTTTTGAGTCTGAAGAAGGGTCCCAACCCGATATGTCACTCAACCGATTTCTTCAGAGACGCTGCCTGGCCCGCTGAGTTACTCCAGCACTTTGTGTCTATCTTTGGTATAAACCAGCATCGGCAGTCCCTTGTTTTGTCATCTGCTTTTGTTCTCCATGAAAGTGCTGGGTAAATTGCCAAGTAGTTGAAGACCTATTGCAATGGCTGCACTACACAAGACTCCTCGAGCAGGGAGGAAGGAACAAAAGGAGGGCATTCTCCCTCTTTACGAGCTTCAAAGCCATCGTGTTGAGACTCATTGTCAGTAACTCATTTTCACCTGATTGGCCACAGCTAACATTGGCCTGTTTTCCTTTATCAACGTTACTTTTTTGCACATCTTTCATTCATTTGTCCCATGTCTCTCCACGTCACCCACGTCTATATCTCTCGTTGCCCTTTCCCAATGACTCGCAGCCTGAAGAAGGGTCTCGATCCAAAACGTCACCAATCCCTTTTCTCCAGAGATGCTGTCTGACCCGCTGAGTTGTTCCAGCGTTGTGTGTCTACCTTTGCATTCAAAAGATAATCTTTTCGCAACAGAGTCAAGAAGAGAACCCACACTATGGGCGCATACAGATGGCTGCACGACTACATTATACACATGGATGCCCATGTAATTACATTTTGTATATATATAGCGTCAGCCGAGCACTACCTGCCAATTGCAATTCCATTCTTAATCAACTTGTAAAAGCAGCTGTTTCCTTCAATTTATTTAAAACTTTTTTTTTACACAAAATTTAAAAGAAATGCTCAATCCCCGAGGCTTTACTTTTCCTTTCAAATTACCACTAAGTTATTCCGTCTTTTGATCCGTGTTCGCTTCTCTCAGCCAGGACCATGGGACGAATATTATCGCCAGATTATGAATTCAACTCTCTTCACCCTCTTCCCAAAGCACCTGCCCAGACTTCCTCGCTCCCGACTGTTTATCCCGTGATTCCCGCCAGGAGATATCCATGCACGGACAGGATCTGATTCCATCTGCACTCCAGCCATTGGTCATAGAGTCGTACAGCACGGAAACAGATCATATGCAATCCGACTCATCCATGCCGACTGACACCCCATCCAAGCTGGTCCCATTTGCCCACATTCGTCACGTCAGCCAGCAATCTGCAATGCGAGACAAACCTGGCTGGCATAGTGAAAGGACGTACCTTTATGCAGGAAGAATTTCTTTACTCTGAGGGTGGTGAATCTGAGGAATTCATTGCCACAGACAGCTGTGGAGGCCACGTCATAGGGTATTTTTAAAGCATTGACTGACAGGTTCTTGATGAGCAAATTTGTCAAAGGTCACAGGGAGAAGGTAGGAGAAAGGGGTTGAGAGGGAATTATAGATCAGCCATGATTGTATGGCGGAGTAGACTCGATGTGCCAAATGGTCTAATTCTGCTCCTATGACTTACGGATGAGGGTAGGGAGAACTCAACCTTTCAATAACATGAGGGTCGCTCCAACGATAACTTCAGAGTTGGTTGTGGCAATCATTCACCTTCTTACTTACTACATACATGCCTTCTTCTGCCAATAGACATATTCCAATGTTCTGCTCCCACCACTCATTGGGAAAGATATTTCCAAGACACTTGATCATGAGAGAAAAATATGTTTTTGCCTTGTCCTCTGATCTTGAAACTAATGGATTCTAATGATTCTAGGATTTCCCAAAATTTGACATATCCTCCCCATGTTCTTTTCAAGACCCCTCGAGTGCCTTCAGATTGCTCATGAAGTCTCTCTGATGTTCTAAAACACAATCCCAACATGTCAGCTGTGCTAGTTCCTGCTGAGAGCCCTCCGATACTCCAGAAATTCCAACATGAATGAGCTCCTTCATTCTTCTGTCTGGGTTCCCATATTCTAACTGTTTCCATTCACTCATTAACCAGAGAACCTTGTTTAAAATGTATCCCCATTGCCACACCCAATCAGAGACATTTCCCTGCCCCTCCCTCCCTGCACCTTGACCAGTTTCTTTACTGAAAAATATTTCCCGTCCTATCAAAAAAAATCTTTGGACCTCATCTTTTTCTTTTCTTCCCACAGATGTGGCCTGACCTATTTCAAGCATTTTCCTTATTTTTATTCTAGATTTCCAGCGTCTCCAGGTTTTTCCAGATTTTCATTAATACAAACCCCTACCCTCACATTCTCACCTCCCTCCCTCGCTCCCCGCACCCTGCTGATCCATCGCCACAGGGCTTGTCAATTTAGAACCACCTGGAGAACAAATGGATTTGCATAGTGCCAGAGTAAAACTCAGTGGGTCCGGCAGCATCTCTGGAGAATAGGTAACGTCTCGGGTCGGGACCCTTCTTCAGACGAGTTCTTTGTTTCAATCAACAGGTGATTGAGCCAATACCTCGCAGCGGCAGTGACCCAGGTTCAATTCTGACCCCAGTTCGATCATGACCTTGGCTGCTTTCTGCGTGGAGTTTGCACGTTCACCCAGTGATCTCAGGCTGCTCGGTTTTCCCTCCCGCATCCCAAAGACGTGTCGGTTTGTGGGATGAACTACCCTCTGAAAATTGCCTCTAGTGCGTAGGGAGTGGGCGAGAAAGCGAGATACCATCAAACCAGCGTGACTAGGTCATTGATGGTCGGCGGAGACTCGGTGGACTGAAGGGCCCGTTTCTATGCCTGGATCTTTCATTCAATCAATTAAACATCCTCGCTGCCAGTCAAACAGACCTTTCGTCGCCCCACGCCTTGAACTTTGATGCACAATAATGAGCAAAGACAATGAGAGTTAAGCAATTATTTCATGGAAATGTCCACATAATTATTCCGCTTTTTCATGTCTTGCTGCATGGTCCGTCCAGAAGATTAGTTTTCCAATTCCTGGGGGATTGGCAATGCTAACAGCGTGGGTTAGTAGCGCTTGCAACGAGTGAGGTACATGAAAGGCTGCAGACTACCCGCTGAAACTGTGCCCCCGGATTAACACACATCCGCGCTCCCGTGGTAATGCTCCCACAGCAGGAACAAACAAACAAATAAATAAATAAAATCATTAAACGGGAAGATAAGCATTTGGAACGCTCTGTGCATTGTTGAGCTTGACAGTGAATTTTCTTTCATCCTTTTTCCTGAAGCAGCAATTAAAAATAAAATGAAGTTCACATTAATTTCAATATTTATCAGGGATTTTTAATTTTTTTTTAATCTCACTTCATTTTCTCTTCCAGCCCTCTCTCGCGTTGAGTGCCGTTTTCTAAAAGATCGCACGCAGTTCCTAGACATAGCCCCGCTGCTGATTAAAACCAAACATGCTAATTTCTTGCTTTAAGTGGCTGTCTGTGGCATCATTACCCAGGTTCGGCGAGCAGCTGAGGAAATTAATTTGTAACTCTAACTCTGAGCTAATGAGGAGCCATCCTGGGTTGACGTGACTTCTGGCAGTAAGGTGGGGGGGGGGGGGGGGAGGGAAGCAGACAACAGCCTCTCCGTGTTAATGAGACTCACTCAGCAAGCTGGCTACGGTTCAGATCGCCTCGCACTCTGTTAACAGGGAGCAGGCCCAGTGTACAGCCCAGGCTTTCACCATCTCCTCCCCACGCACGGAATCACGATTTCAGGCTGCCCCGAACACCAAGTGGAACGGAGATGAGCTGCTATAAAAACCCACTTCACCCAGGACGCAGGCAGACCCCCAAACCTGTAAAAATAAAAACTGTCTGAAGCACTGAAAATGCTTCTCTCTTTATCCGCTGGGTAATTAGAGTCAAGCAACATGCACGAGAGCACCGAATCAGGCTTTGTAAATTACATTAGTGGCAATTAACTACGTCCCTGCAGGGATAAAGGACTGACGGATTATGGTAAAGTGTGTCATGAGCAAATGGGCAGTGGAAATAGGCCATTCGACCCATTGATCCTGTTCTGTTATTTAGTGACATGCCTCATCTCTCTCCATCAACGATGGGCTTCCTATCATTTTAGACGCTTGCCTGTCAAGAACAGGTTGATCTCACATCTGATATTAATTGATATTAATTGTTCATATGAATAATTAATTGCTCTTTGTTTTAAAAGGATCCCACAACTGCCAGCATTTGAGGGCCTGGGTTACAGGGAGAGGATGGACAGACTGTGCCTCTGTTCCTTGGAGCGCAGGAGGCAGAGGGATGATCCTATAGAAGTATATTAAATCCTGAGGGGAATGGAGAGGGTGAATGTACAGAGGATTTTTTCCCACCCAGAATAGGGGAATCAAGAACGAAATGACGTCGTTTTAAGGTGCGAGGGGAATGATTTAATAGGAACCCAAGGGGCAATGTTTTCACACAAAGGGTGGTAGATACAAGGAATGAGCTGCCAATGGAAGTAGTAGAGGCTACTTCTATAACAATACTTAAAAGACATGTGGACAGTGACATGGATAGGAAAGGTTGAGGGATCGGGGCCAAACATGGGCAGGTAGGACGAGCATTAATGGGGCATCTGGGTCGACATGAGCAAGTTGGGCACCAAGGGTCTGTTTCCATGCTGTATGACCAAGTCTAATTCTAAAGGTAGATAAAAATGCTGGAGAAACTCAGCGGGTGAGGCAGCATCTGTGGAGCGAAGGAATAGGTGAAGTTTCGGGTCGAGACCCTTCTTCAGACCAAGTCTAATTCTAACATCATTTGTTTAAGAAAGCGAGGTGGTCAAATCCAGGTTTATCCCAAACAGTTCCGTGACGAGAGGAATCTCTGATTTACGGACTGTTCCCAGGGTCTCATTCGGAGACGGATGTCACGTGCTGCTGGAAGGTTATCAAAGGTGAAAGATGCTCTTTGGTCTGCCCGAAACGTGTTAAGCTCCCAGCAGAGTCAGATGTCCAACGGGGAATGTTGCCAACTGGCCCGCTGCAGGAGTACGTGCTGAGGGACGCACTGAAGCTCAATGCAGCCAACGCCAAGACTCTGTGGAGGACCACAATCTAGGATCCTTCCGCTGCTGGACATTTGGGGGGGGGGGGCAGCAATGGTGGAGATGTCCCTCAAAATAAGGGGAGGGGTGTCACCCCAGGGGGCCACATGAGTGACAAGGGTACCGGCTATAATGATATTCCGCTGAACACTACCAAATGCAACACTAATGAATGTATGTATCGCTGCTGAGAATCTCAGAATGATTTTTCCATTGTTCTTGTTTTGTATATATATTTCTTTTTTTTAATTCTGAATGAAGTTTATTTTGGTTTATAAAGCCACATTGCAAGGTATTTCAACCAGAGCAGAATCATTTGAGATTGATGAGAGGGTTTTATTTCAAAACAACAGGATAATTTTACAAGAACAGGTCAGATCTTTTAGCTCAGCGCTGATTTCTTATTATAGCAGCATAGACGCAGTGTGGAGTTCTGCTAAAGCAGTGGAGGCAAACTGCCTGGCACTCAGCAGCGTGCAGGAAGGAACTGCAGATTTAAACCCAAGATAGTCACAAAACGCTGGAGTAACTCAGGCAGCAACTCTCGAGAGAAGGAATGGGTGACGTTTCAGGTCGAGACCCTTCTTCAGAACATTTTTCTAGCAAAAGGTACACAAAAATGCTGGAGAAACTCGGCGGGTGCAGCAGCATCTATGGAGCGAAGGAAATAGGCAACGTTTCGGGCCGAAACCCTTCTTCAGATTTCGCTCCATAGATGCTGCTGCACCCGCTGAGTTTCTCCAGCATTTTTGTGTACCTTCGATTTTCCAGCATCTGCAGTTTCTTCTTAAACATTCTTCTAACAAACATAGCTACCTTCACCCGTACTCAATTTAAGAGCAATGTCAGGAGATCAGAAAGAATGGACAGCATTCTCTCTAATAGCCTTGATTCTGTTTGCAGACTGTCATCGTGAAACATTATTCAGGAGTGAAAGAAGAGCTGAGACGTTCAACTTATCTCCACCTGCAAAGAACACACATAATGGCTTGTGTCAGAAATCATCTGTTGCAGAGATTTCTTTGCACTTCCAGCGATGTTGACTGTCAAGAGGTAGAATGGGGGGGGGGGGGGGGGGGGACAAGTTGTTCCTGGGGTAGTTTACCAGAAATGCTTCTCAAAAAATAAATTCAAGGAGCCTTTCTCTCATGAATTTGGTTCCATTTCTCCCCTCCCAAAGATGGATCTTATACTCCGGTCGAAGGAATTGGCAGGACATATAGACAGACACAAAATGCTGGAGTAACTCAGCGGGCCAGGCAACATCTCTGAAGAGAAGTAATAGGTGAAGTTTCAGGTCGAGACCCTTCGTCAGAGAGAGGAGAAGAACTTCAAAGTAAGCATAACTTGGGGAGACTTCACAGTGGAGCAGGCAAAATGTGTAGGGAGGAACTGCAGATGTTGGTTGAAACCAAAGACAGACCCAAAAAGGCAGTAAGTTAGTGTGTCAGGCAATCTCCAGTTTAAACCAGCATCTGCAGTTCCTTCCTACACGACCTACAAACCTGTACGCCTTTGCAATGTGGGAGGAAACAGGATCACCCGGAGTAAATCCACGTAGTCACAGGGGGAACATAAAAACTCTGTAGACAGCACCCAAAGTCAGGATCAAACCCAGGACCCTGGTGCTGTAAGGCAGCAACTCTACCGCTGCACCACCGTGTCGCTCATCACCCATCAGTCTGTCTCACACCTCCCACTCACTTGAGTACATTATTTGTCTTCCCTCCACACTCTCTATCCCGATGCAGACTCACCCAAAATGTCAACCATCCCTTTGCCTCCACAGATGCTGCTTTACCTGGTTTACCTGCTTTACCTGTCTTTGCTCATTATTGTGCATCAAAGTTCAAGGCGTGGGGCGACGAAAGGTCTGTTTGACTGGCAGCGAGGATGTTTAATTGATTGAATGAAAGATCCAGGCATAGAAACGGGCCCTTCAGTCCACCGAGTCTCCGCCGACCATCAATGACCTAGTCACGCTGGTTTGATGGTATCTCGCTTTCTCGCCCACTCCCTACGCACTAGAGGCAATTTTCAGAGGGTAGTTCATCCCACAAACCGACACGTCTTTGGGATGCGGGAGGGAAAACCGAGCAGCCTGAGATCACTGGGTGAACGTGCAAACTCCACGCAGAAAGCAGCCAAGGTCATGATCGAACTGGGGTCAGAATTGAACCTGGGTCACTGCCGCTGCGAGGTATTGGCTCAATCACCTGTTGATTGAAACAAAGAACTCGTCTGAAGAAGGGTCCCGACCCGAGACGTTACCAGTAGTTTGTGGCATTTTAGTTCCAAAATGTGATTTGTGTGGGGTTTTTACAATCAGATATTATACTGGCCTAAAATAAAAACAGACTAAATAAACTTTGAGGAGCGGGATTTGATTGAGAATTTAGAAGCTTCATACACTTTCAACTTCAATAATACTATCAAAAAAATCTGAAATACAATTCATGCTATTTACAATCCGTTTCCTGTTTCAAGAAAACTAGAGATTATATTAATAACAGTGTTCCACTATACAAATTATATACTTGTTCCAACAGCCAGAAATAAAACAGAGAACTATATTTCTTATCCCTTAGAAGTTTTATGGTTTCATGGTAACTGCAAACTTTATGAATTTTCCACCGCAATTTCTTTTTATAGACAACCACAAAAGTTAATTTCCTCTCAAATTAAATGTAGGATGATTAATGGTTGAATAATAAACACAGATGCAAGTGACTCTTCCATTTTCAGGCACTCTCTCTCTCCCCCTCGCTCCCCCTCTCCCCTCTGGCAAGAGGTACAGAAGTGTGAAAATGTATACCTCCACATTCAGGCACAATTTCTTCCCCACTGTTATCAGGTAACCAAGCCGTCCTCTCACCAGCTCGGGAGCAGTGCTGATCTCTCATCGACCTTATTGGAGATCTTTGAACAATCCTTAATCGGACTTTACTGGACATTATCTTGCACTAAACGTTACTCCCTTAATCCTGTATCTGTACAGTGGGGATGGCTTGGTTGTAATCATCGATAGTCTTTCCACTGACTGGATAGCACTCAACACAAGAAAGCTTCTCGCTGTACCCCAGTGCATGTGACAATAAACTAAACATTATATCATATTATCAGATACCTGACAGATATTACATGGGCAAATAAAAGCAGACCAAATAAACTTTGAGTAGCAGGGATTAGAGTTTCTGAGAATTTAGAATCTTTATACACTTTCAACTTCAACTTCAACTTCACTATCAAAAAAATCTGAAATATAATTTTAATTACAAACCTTTTCCTGTGTCATGAAAACTAGAGATTATATTAATAACTATGTTTCACTGTCTACAAATTATATCATATACACGTTCTACCAGCAAGAAATAAAAACAATAATTTTTCTCCTTGAAAGTTTTAGTTTCATAGGAACTGTAAACTATATGGATTTTCCTCTATGCAATTTATTTTTACAGACAACCACGAAAGGAGCTTAATTTCCTCCAAAGTACTGAATGATTCGTAGAGTCATAGAGTGATACAGCGTGGAAACATGCCCTTCGGCCCAACTTGCCCATACCGGCCAACATGTCCCAGCTACACCAGTGTCACCTTGGCCCATATCCCTCCAAACCAGTCTAACTGTTTCGTAAAATGTTGGAATGGTCCCAGCCTCAACTAACTCCTTCAGCAGCTTGTTCCATACACCCACCACCCATGGTCTGAAAACGTTACCCCTCAGATTCCTATTAAATCTTTTTCCCTTCACCTTAAACCTATGTCCTCTGGTCTTCGATTCACCTACTCTGGGCAGGAGACTCTGCGCATCGACCCAATCTATTCCTCTCATGATTTTATACACCTCTGTAAGATCATCCCTCATCCTCCAGCGCTCCAAGGAATAGAGTCCCAGCCAACTCAATCTCCCCCTTTTGCCCAGACCCTCTAGTCCTGGCAACATATATTTTTTATTTTGAAGAGTGCAGAGAAGATTTACGAGGAATTATCTGATGAACAAGTGACTAATTGCAATTCAAGAGAAAACACCAGAGGAAGATCTACAAAAATGAAAACTGAAAGCAGATATACATTGCAAATCAGTGTTTAATTTATAAAACAGTGGATATTAAAAATCCAAAATGAGATTCCAGTCAGATTAAAAACTCAGACTTTGGTTCAGCCTTCAGGACCAGTGCAGGCTTTAATATATAGCTTCAAGTAAATTACGCTGTCAAATGCCTATTATAATTCACCACATTTTAAATAAGGACTCCATTATTTACTTATTACTTGGTTAATATACTTCAGAATTCGTTCCCTCATGTGACGTGACCAGGTACGTGCGTGAGTAATTACTCAGGGTAGGCACGAGGCAGTCAGTCGACTTTTAAAACACCTTAAAAAACGCTCATGCGCAGATTGGTCTCCTCTTCTGTGGGCATGCACAGCATCTTGCCCACCACTGTCCACTGTGCAAAGGCAGAATTTCAGCTGCCTTTATTGCCCGTTGCAAGTGAAGGCTTGAAGCAGCGTCCACGGCACGCGAGTTGAACAGTTACGCGTATTACGTGTATTGTAGAATAAAGGCACGGGGGAATTATGCCTACCTAAGATCGGTCATTAAAATAATAACCATTTAATAATAAATACTGAACTTAGTAAATTAATTAGAAATCTTTACTATTTATATTTAATAATTACCGTTTTATAATTTTAGTCAGGGTAGCACTGCCTAGCATGACAGCATGTGCTTGGACATCAACAGCATCTTATCATTATGTATGTTTATTATAAAACAAGTTTCAAGTGAGTGGTGGAGGTGGATAAATAAAGTTGACTACCGATGCCAGAAATGGGCAGATCTGGGATAATATTCATTGTTAAGTTTGTGTGTTATACCTACATGAGAATAGCCACTTCTCCCCGCAATCATCTTAAAATAAACAAAACATGCATGTTTGCAGGACTTCACTTATAATAAAGCAGGCTACACATTTAGTTTTTTAGGTTTTTTAGTTTAGAGATACAGCGTGGAAACGGGCCCTTCGGCCCACTGACCCCACACCGACCAGCGACCCACACACACCAACGCTATCCTGCACACACCAGGGACAAATTAGAAGTTTACTGAAGCCAATTAGCCTACAAACCTGTATGTCTTTGGTGTGTGGGAGGAAACCAGAGTACCTGAAGAAAACCCACTCAGGTCACGGGGAGGACGTACAAACCCCGTACAGACAAGCGCCCGCAGTCAGGAGCGAACTCGGGTCACCAGCGCTGTAAGGCAGCAACTCCACCACTGCGCTTCTATAAAATACCACTGCCTGATGGCCCAAGTCTAGTTGCTTCAAGTGTAATTAAGTCATGAATAATAAGTTCTAGGAGCAGAATTAGGCCATTCGGCCCATCAAATAGACATTGCCATTCAATCATGGCTGATCTGTCTTTTCCCCCTCAACCCCATCCTCCTGCCTTCTCCACATAACCGCTGACACGACAGAATACGTAAACATCGTAGTCGGTAAACAGTATAATAAAGAAATAATAGTTCAATCAATATAGCAGGTTGTGGTGTTTAATAGCCTGATGGTTGCAGGGAAGAAGCTGTTCCTGAACCTGGATGTGACACGTTTCAGGCTCCGATATCTTCTTCCCGATGGCAGGAGTGAAATGAGTGTGTGGTCAGGGTGGTGTGGGTCTCTGTTGATGCTGGCTGCCTTCGAGGCAGCGACTCCTGTAAATCCCTTCGATGGTGGAGAGGTCAGTCCCCGCGATGGACGATGGCAGGCAGTGTCCATCACCTTTCGCAGTCGTCTTTGCTTCTGCGAGATCAAGTTGCCGAACCAGGCCGTGATGGAACTCGGCCGTAATAAAGGTTGAAACGTATAAGATTATTAAGGGTTTGGGCACGCTGGAGGCAGGAAACATGTTCCCGATGTTGGGGGAGTCCAGAACCAGGGGCCACAGTTTAAGGATAAGGGGTAAGCCATTTAGAACGGAGATGAGGAAACACTTTTTCTCACAGAGAGTTGTGAGTCTGTGGAATTCTCTGCCTCAGAGGGCGGTGGAGGCCGGTTCTTCTGGATGCTTTCAAGAGAGCGCTGGATAGGGCTCTTAAAGATAGCAGAGTCAGGGGATATGGGGAAAAGGCAGGAACGGGGTACTGATTGGGGATGATCAGCCATGATCATATTGAATGGTGGTGTTGGCTCGAAGGACTGAATGGCCTACTCCTGCACCTATTGTCTATTGCCTCAGAGACCCCGTCCACAGGTGATTACCAGTCACCGTGGGGGCAGTGGGGTAACGTCTACAGGAGCAGAACGCCAAAGTGCATCCAATGAGTTCAACAACTGCTTTATGAGGAATTACCAACAAGGGGGAAGAAAGAAAAATGTCACTTCAAGGCAAAACAAAAGAGAACAAAAGATGCCCGAATCTTGTGCATAAACAAACTGCTGGGGGAATTCAGCAGGTCAAGCAGCATCTATGGAGGGAAATGGACAGATGACATTATTGCCATAGAGGGAGTGCAGAGAAGGTTCACCAGACTGATTCCTGGGATGTCAGGACTGTCTTATGAAGAAAGACTGGATAGACTTGGTTTATACTCTCTAGAATTTAGGAGATTGAGAGGGGATCTTATAGAAACTTACAAAATTCTTAAGGGGTTGGACAGGCTAGATGCAGGAAGATTGCTCCCGATGTTGGGGAAGTCCAGGACAAGGGGTCACAGCTTAAGGATAAGGGGGAAATCCTTTAAAACCGAGATGAGAAGAACTTTTTTCACACAGAGAGTGGTGAATCTCTGGAACTCTCTGCCACAGAGGGTAGTCGAGGCCAGTTCATTGGCTATATTTAAGAGGGAGTTAGATGTGGCCCTTGTGGCTAAGGGGATCAGAGGGTATGGAGAGAAGGCAGGTACGGGATACTGCGTTGGATGATCAGCCATGATCATATTGAATGGCGGTGCAGGCTCGAAGGGCCGAATGGCCTACTCCTGCACCTAGTTTCAGGTCAGAACCCTTCTTCAGACCAACACAAAGGACTCCGGAAACTAGCGAAGTGTGATGCAACGAGCAGACCAAGAGCCAGAAGATATGTGGGACGATGGTTCCCTTTGGGGAATAAAGAGGAATACATTCCTTTGACCTTATAAAACTGACTTACAAGTAATATGTTTATTTGGCAAAAAATGCTGCAGTCATATTTGGCAGTTTGTTTGTATTTCTTTTATTGATGCCTGTGCACAAGGTGCTTGTGAAAGACTACCATAGGGAGAACCTCGGGCAGCCTCACTTCAATTCAATTCCATTTATACACCGCTGCATGGGGACGTTCACTGTTGCCGTCAACAATCTCAGGTGTAATCCAACTTGCCCAGTTTTATTCCTTTGCCCCATTATACTCACTGCACTACACAATCGCTGAACAATAGAATAGAATAGTTTCTTTATTGTCATTGTAACATGAACCATGTACAAGGAAATTTAAAAATGTCAGCCAGTCAGTGCACCATTCAAACATTTCTAAAAGCTAACGATACATACAAGGTAAAATATTTAAAAAAAAGATAAACAACTAAAATAAATATCATGAAAATAGCACGCATAAACACCCAGCCCTACATCCTTCTGTCGATTTCACAGTGACCGTGTTTCAATCAGCAACATCTTGATTTTTAAATCCTCATTCTTGCCTTGAAAATTCTCTGTGTGGCTTCACCAAATCTGCCCACATGACTGACTTTGGTGCCTTCCCTCACAGTGGGAAACTTTTGATTCTGCTGTGTGGGGATGTTTTATGTTGAACTCTATCGTGTTGTGTTCTTTATTTGATTGTATGGCTGTGTGGTGATCACATTTCACTGTGCCAACTGGCACTTGTGACAAATAAATGCATCTTGTATGATTTAACTCTGCATTCCCCTCCCAAAGCCAGTTCCCACCTCCACCACCCACACTCCCACCCACAGTGTTGGCCATTAGCTCATCCTCATGCCCCTGTCCCACTTAGGAAACCTGAACGGAAACCACTGGAGACTTCGTGCCCCATCCAAGGTTTCTGTGCGGATCCCGGAGGTTTTTGTCAGTCTCCCTACCTGCTTCCACCACCTGCAACCTCCGGAAACCGCACGGAAACCTTGGGTGGGGCGCAAAGTCTCCAGACGTTTCCGTTCAGGTTTCCCAAGTGGGACAGGGGTATAATCTACAATTGGTGATTGTTCATTGGAGCAGTGGGCAGGTGCTATAGACCTGCATGGGAAGGTAGACGCTCCCGCCCCCACGAATCTCGGGTAGATGGGGCTCGTCAGCCTGGGAAGGCAGCCCATCTAGGAGAGGGAAAACTCTGACGTAAACCTCCACTGCCTTGTGGCAATATCCAGTCATGGAAAAGGCTCCAGGAGTAAACCTCAAGAAAAATCCGGAGCCCCTAAGGCAGTTCGTCGTTGTTTACAACCTCGCTCTGGCAGCTCCTGCGACAGCGCTGGTGCCAAACTGTAACGGCCCTGCTGTTCCTTTGGATCGATCAGCGACGTGGAGAGGGGGGACGTGCTGCATGGGCAACAGCCTGTCCTCCATATGACATCGCCAAGGCTTGCATCCAACCACACATGAGCCACAAGCAACGCTGCTCTAGCCAAGGTTTGAAGCAAGCAGCCAACTAGGATGCATCACCCATGGTCAGTCATGACCAAGGGGGGGGGTGGCTACTACTGACTGTTCTTTCAATTGTCGACCCTAATCTCTGGTTTTCCCTTCCGACTCCCCTTCACCCTCTTTCATCTTTAAGATTTGCCTTAAAACATTTTTTTCTTTTTGTAAATAGCATCAAGATATGGTACCTTTTGCGGGTTTAAGCTATGCAAAAAGAACTTCACCAAAGAGCCTTTGAAAACGTAACTAATTTATCAAACTTTATGCAATTGAGTTTAATACCTTACAGTCTGATTTGAGCTGGAGCTATCCGTGAAATGCTTTGAAATGCAGCCAGACCCACTGAGTTCTTCCAACACTTTGTGTTTGGCTTAAGATTCCAGCATCTGCAGTATCTTGTGCCTCGACTTGTTCTTTTGATGTTCCTACATCAATGCTGGTTGCTGCAGCTGGGGCCCGACTTCAAATCTTCTCGGGACCGACTAACCTCACAAACTTCTCGAAAACTGACGAAAATGAGAAAGGAAAAACATTCCAGTTCCATCAGCTGGAACTCCCTCAGCAAATTAACCAGAAAACCCAAAGGGTGATGGGTGTACGGAACAAGCCACCAGAGGAGGTAGCTGAGGCAGGGACTATCGCAACGTTTAAGAAATAGTTTGACAGGTACATGGATAGGACAGGTTTGGGGGGGATATGGACCTAATGCAGGCAAGTGGGACTAGTGCAGCTGGGACATGTGTGGACAAGTTGGGCCGAAGGGCCTGTTTCCACGCTGTATTACTCCATGACTCAACAACCAGAAAATGAGGAGGGACATTCAATTTTGGCTAGCATGCACTGGATGGGCCAAATAGACTCCTCCTGTGCTGTAAATTTAGTGCAAGCCTTTAAATGCCCACTTCAATTTCTCAGGTCATGTTTTAATGTGAATGCATGTGTTAGTTCACCATTAATAATCCGCTAATAAAGCTGCTCTTGATGTATGATCAGATTTATTACCGCTCTTTCAGGTGCTGTAAATGAGTCAAACAAAACCCTGCCTAATCATCTGGACTGTGATCCTAGAATTTTTTATCCTTCACTTGGTGAAAGGTGCTGCAAGGCTGAGGTCCAGTGAGATGGCCTGAAGAAACGATGATACACTGAAGAGCATTAGCAATTTGCGTAGGTGGGGGAGGACCATAGTCTAGGTCCTCCTGCTGATGAACATGGGGGGCTGGGTGCGGTGGAGATGCCCCTCAAAATAAGGGAAGAGATTCCATGCCAGTGGGCCACATGAGTGGCAAGGGTGGGGGGGGGGGGGGGGGGGGGTAAATTTGTGAAATTTGAGCAATGTGTATAAACAGTATTGAATGTTTGTACAGCCTCCAAAAATGTCGGATGAATATTTTGCACGGTTCATGCCATATAATAACTTGCATCTCCTCTAGCCTCATCTATTCTATCTGCTGTTCCAGGTGTGAACAAGCAGATACAGTAACCATATACCATATAACAATTACAGCACGGAAACAGGCCATCTCGACCCTTCTAGTCCGTGCCGAACACGTATTCTCCCCTAGTCCCATCTACCTGCGCTCAGACCATAACCCTCCATTCCTTTCCCGTCCATATAACTATCCAATTTATTTTTAAATGATAAAATCGAACCTGCCTCCACCACCTTCCCTGGAAGCTCATTCCACACAGCCACCACTCTCTGAGTAAAGAAGTTCCCCCTCATGTTACCCCTAAACTTCTGTCCCTTAATTCTCAAGTCATGTCCCCTTGTTTGAATCTTCCCTACTCTCAGTGGGAAAAGCTTATCCACGTCAACTCTGTCTATCCCTCTCATCATTTTAAAGACCTCTATCAAGTCCCCCCTTAACCTTCTGCGCTCCAAAGAATAAAGCCCTAACTTGTTCAACCTTGCGTTGTATATATATTTATTACTTGAATAAAGTCTATTTTGAAATTTAACAAAATACTCCCGACAGCAAGTAAATAAAAAGGTTGCCCTGCATGAGAGAGTTTCAAAGCATCTTTCTCTCCATCTCCATCTCCCTCATCATCTCCATTGCATTTATCAGCAAGACCTTGCGATGATCTATAACAGCAAGTTACAATGCCTACTTAGAGTTGACAAGGACAATTTAGCTCTTCCTTTTCAAACAACAAAACAAGAGAGAGATTTTGAAACAACAAGGATGGGCAATGAGCTCAGCAAGTTTAGGACACAATCCTGGCCACCTGACCATTCTATCGCCCACCATTCCAACCTATGCATAGGAAGGATGTGCAGGTGCTGGTCTACACCGAAGATAGACACAAAATGCTGGAGTAACTCAGCGGGTCAGGCAGCATCTCTGGAGAGAAGGAATGGGTGACGTTTTGGGTTGAGTATGGTCTCGGCTCTTAAACCTATGCCACTGGCCTCACAACCACAACCTGGAGGAGACCTCATTACCAAACAGTGAAAGACCTGGATTGAGTGGACATTTCCACGAGTGGGAGACTCAAGGATCAGAGGCCATAGCCTCTGAATAAAAGATAGCCTCACAGTAAAGTTATGAGTTTGGGGAAGGGAAAAATTCTACACTTTGTGACCCAGGCCTTCAACAGTGGCATGGTGGTGCATCGGTAGAGTTCCTGCTGTACAGCGCCAGAGACCCGGGTTCAATTCTGACTACAGGTGCAGCCTATATGAGTTTGTACGTTCTCCCCGCGACCTGCATGGGCTTTCTCCGGGACCGCCAGTTTCCTCCCACACTCCAAAAACATACAGGTTTGCAGTCTTGGTAAAATTGTAAATTGTCCCTAGCGTGTTATGCCCCTGTCCCACTTAGGAAACCTGAACGGAAACCTCTGGAGACTTTGCGCCCCACCCAAGGTTTCCGTGCGGTTCCCGGAGGTTGCAGGTGGTGGAAGCAGGTAGGGAGACTGACAAAAACCTCCGGGAACCGCACGGAAACCTTGGGTGGGGCGCAAAGTCTCCAGAGGTTTCCTAAGTGGGACAGGGGCATTAATACGCAGGGATCGCTGTTCGGCGTGGACTAAGTAGGCCGAAGGGCCTGTTTCGGCACTGGATCTCTAAACTAAACTTTAAAAAGTGGAGGAATAATAATCCAGGATATGCGAGGAGCTATAACTGAAGCCGTGCAGAAGCCCCAGTGGGTTGTAAGGCTGGAGGAGGTGGCACGGATAAACAAATAGTTGCAGACAACTACATGGCAGCCTTCCAAACCTGGCCTGGTCCACTGTGAATTTTCAGCAAATCTATTCATTCACAGTCTGGAAAATAGGTCAGTGTTGGCCAAATCTACCTTTGCTGCCCAGATTCGTTCTAAACGGTACCGACCAGAGGTTCTCCCCGACACCCCCAATCCCGGGCGATATCTGATGTAATAGTGCATCATAATCAAAACATCATAGAACATTCATATCTCTCATAATCTCCTCCATGAAACAGCTGCAGATTGTACATTAACCTCCGAGGACCTTATAATAGCAGTCCTGCAGTACGGAGGGAAGCTGGTTTAAGTCGTGTGCAGAATGCCGTTAATCCCTCCATAATCTGTGTATCCGGCAAAACATCACTTCTCTGCACAGGGGAGAGAAGAGCACACAACAACAACAAAAATGATATGAAACCGTAAATATCATAACTGCGGAGTTTAATTTCAACTCCACAAACCTGATGATAACCAGCAGAAATAACATGAGGAGGGAGAGAGAGAGAGAGAGAGAGAGAGAGTGTGTGTGTGTGGATTTAGATATTTCTTTCTCTTGGCTCTCCAGAAGTAATTTTAAAATTTTGGGAGGCTCAGCCGGCGAGTTAAAAGAAAATCGACCTTATCATATTGACTCAAGTTCTGTACAATGGCATAGATGTGAAGAGACGAGTTAATAAAAATGGCAAACACTGACAATATTTTCAGGCCCGCGATGCATGTGTTCGAGATAAACATCGAACACAGAACAAAGCTAGCACTGTTTATAGTCATAGGGTGATACAGTGTGGAAACAGGCCCTTCGGCCCAACTTGCCCACACCGGCCAACATGTCACAGCTACACGTCCCACCTGCGGTGCTGGATCAAAGGGCCGAATGGCCTACTCCTGTACCTCTTGTCATTTGGGCTATATCCTTCCAAACCTGGCAAATCCATGTCCCTAGGTACACAAAAAAGCTGGAGAAACTCAGCGGGTGCAGCAGCATCTATAGAGCGAAGGAAATGGGCAATGTTTCGGCCCGAAACGTTGCCTATTTCCTTCGCTCCATAGATGCTGCTGCACCTGCTGAGTTTCTCCAGCTTTGTGTGCCTTCGATTTTCCAGCATCTGCAGTTCCTTCTTGAACAAATCCATGTCCCTGTCTAACTGCTTCTTAAACGTTGGGATAGTCCCAGCCTCAACTACCTCATCTGGCAGCTTGGTCCATACACCCACTGTGTGAAAATTGTACCCCTCAGATTCCTATTAAATCTCTTCCCCTTCACCATAAACCTATTGATGCCCGAGTTTGATCCCTCTTTCACTTTCACAACCATCACTACATTTAGAAGACATTTGGATAGTTTCATGGAGAGGAAAGGTTTAGAAGGATAGGGGCAGGTGAGTCTCGGGTAGATGGGGCATCTTGGTCGGCAGAGGCAAGTTGGGCCGAAGGGCCTGTTTCCGTGCTGTATAACTCTATTTTCATGCATCTTTTTCATTACACCAGGCAGCCTTGAAAATAAACTAGCCCGACATGCCAGAGATCAGGATACAAAGGAAGGAATTAAATAGGCTGACAAAGCACCTTTGTCAGAATATATCTGATGATCTTCTTAATTCCAGTGATATGTCACAACCTGCAGTACAACAGCACCTAGACTATGACTTATCACATTCCTACATCATGCTGTAACCAGCAGCTCCTCCTTGATCAACAATGGTTTCTGATACAAGGGCGCAGTGCTATTTTAGCTTCTAATTTTGAGAACCACCGAGTAATAATATGGTCTTCATCTTTCATTTGATCATCGCGCTGTTGTCAAGGTCGACATACATTTCTCGTCCCACTTGCCCTTGAGAAGGTGGTGATTATTCACCTTCCTGAAGCACTCTGCATCACCCCCAGACGGTCAACCTAGATTTCTTTTAAAATCAAAAATAAACTTAATTCAGGATAAAATATGTGTACAAATTAAAACCATGCAAAGTTCCGCCAACATTCTCCAGGGCCATACATACATTCCGTTAGCGCTGTATTTGGTCATGTTCCAAAAAACCATCACTATACCCGGCACGCTTAACACTCATGTGGCCCCCCTGGGGTGAAATCCCTTCCCTCATTTGAGGGGCATCTCCATCACACCCTCCTCCCCCCAAAGTCCAGCAGTGGAAGGACCCTAGACTGTGGTCCTCCCCCACTGAGCCTTGGCGTTGGCTGCACCGGGCTTCAGTGCGTCTATCAGCACATACTCCTACAGTCTGGAACGGGACCAGTCGGCAACATTCCATAGAAACATACATAGAAAATAGGTGCAGGAGGAGGCCATTCGGCCCTTTGAGCCAGCACCGCCAGTCATTATGATCATGGCTGATCATCCCTAATCAATAACCCATGCCTGCCTTCTCCCCAGAAAGATTTGATAGACTGTGCTGGGAGAATGGTCAACCTAGAATTTTATTTTTTAATCAAAATAGACTTTATTCAAGTAAATAAATATATGCACTAGATGAACTGTGCAGAAAATTCTTGGAGGCTGTACATGCATTCAATTCTTCATTACACTGTGTTTACAACAAATGACCCAATGTTAGCACCACACCCTTGCCTCTCATGTGGCCCACTGGCGTGAAATCCCTTCCCTTATTTCGAGGGGCATCTCCTGCCAACCAAGATTTTTGCACTCCCGTTTCCGAAGTGGAACATGAGCCCAGAAGGGTGCAACTCGCGGACAGGTGTGCTGTACGCATTCACAGTCGACACAATTTAAGAGCTTTCTAAACTTAGAAACAATCCCAAAAGCCAAGAGCCTACAGAAAAAAACCCAAACACTTTTTCCTCCCTGAAATTTCCTGTGTTCAGAAGAAATACATAAAATTAGCATTTTATCACAGATAATAAGAACAGATTAAATAGAATGCAAATTCATGCTAATCCTCCATCTGCAACGCAGTTGGCAATAGGCTGCCTGGTTGAAACAGATCCCAAGGGAAAGACAAGAAGAAATTCACACTGTCAATGGCTGAACAACAAAAACAAGCTAAGCTCGGTAAAACTGCAAATGCCCGATCATATTGGAAATCGGAAATAACAACAGGAAATGTTGGAATGTCACAGCAGGTCAGGCGGCATCTGTGAACCGAAGATAGACACAAAATGCTAGAGTAACTCAGCAGGACAGGCAGCATCTCTGAAGAGATGTTTGGGTGACGTTACTTTGACCCAAATCGTCACCCATCCCTTTTATTCAGAGATGCTGCTGCCTGGGGAACTGATTGGGGATGATCAGCCATGATCACATTGAATGGCGGTGCTGGCTCGAAGGGCCAAATGGCCTACTCCTGCACCTATTGTCCATATAAAATTCTTAAAGGATTGGACAGGGTAGATGCAGGAATTTGTCCCCCCGATGTTGGGGGAAGTCCAGAACCAGGGGTCACAGTTTAAGAATAAGGGGTCGGCCATTTAGGACTGAGATGAGGAAAAACATTTTCATCCAGAGAGTTGTGAATCTGAGGAATTCTCTGCCACAGAAAGCAGTGGAGGCCAATTAATTTGATGTTTTCAAGAGTGAATTAGATATAGCTCTTGGGGCTAACGGAATCAATAGATATGGGGATAAAGCAGCAACGGGGTACTGATTTTGGATGATCAGCCGTGATCATATTGAATAGCAGTTCTGGCTCGAAGGGCCGAATGGCCTACTCCTGCACCTATTTTCTATGTTTCTAAACTGCCGAGTTACTCCAGTATTTTATCCAGCCTGGGTGTAAACCAGCTAATGCAGTTCCTTCCTACATACAGCCTCTGTGAATCAATGTACACAGAGTCAATGTTTCAAGTCAATGCCCTTCTGCAGGATAACAAAAAATAGACATCATTGCTGTGACATACCGTTTCTCCTTAAAAGCCACAATGAATTGAATCTTGTGTCGCTCACACAAAAGGCACTGCAGCAACTCAGTGCGGCTTGTTGATAACATCCTCCAGTGCAAAACATTTGCCAACACAGGCAAGATGACACAGAGGAACATCGTCGCCTCCAAGCACCATATGTTCCTCCACTAGCAGAATAGCTGACAGTTCAACACAACCATACGACGGGAGTACCATCACTAGGCAGATTGCAATGCCTCAACAAGGATACATCTATTGTAGTTTAGTTTACAGATGCGTTGCGGAAACAGGCCCTTCAGCCCAGCGTGTCCGCGCCGACCAGCGATCAGCCCGCACGCCAGCACTGTCCTATACACCAAGGACAATTCACAATTTTTAAAGAAGCCAATTAAACTACAAATCGTCTTTGGCGTGTGGGAGGAAACCGGAGCACTCGGGGAAAACCCACGTGGTCACGGGAGAATGTACAAACTCGGTACATACAGCATTCAAAGTCAGGATCAAACCCGGGTCCCTGGCGCTGTAAGGCAGCAACTCTACCGCTGCACCACGCTGCCTATTGCCTCAAGGGCACCAACCTGAAACATCGCCTATCCATGTCCTCCTGACTGACTTGTTGATGTAACTCCAGCACTTGGTGCCTTTATTTTGTGAACCAGCATCTGCAGTTCCTTGAATCTACTCTCTCTCTCGATCTGTTCTTGTCAGAAATGTCCATATTCCAAAAGAAAAATTTGTACACATTGGCATTGGTTTAATGCAGCAGTTGTATCCCCACAAAAGCATCTGTATCACAATATTCTGGAACGCAAACCCATAGGGGAGGGTGGTGGGAGACAAAATATGTTGTTTCGTTTGCATTTTGCAATCATTTTGTTCTTTTCTGTCACACAAACTCTATAAGAGCAACTTTTTACTCCATTCCTCAAACATCTTGGAAGTGATTTGCAAATTCCTGAAGGGCAAATTTCCATTTCCCATACTGCCGTAACACAGGGTTATACTGTGCAAGGGTTTGGACCATTCTTGCAACACACTGGTGCACCAAGCCCAACTTCTCCAAGTGACAAGGGGACTGAAATTCTTCAGCACCATTTTCACACCATTGGAACATACTTTTGTGCTTGTTCTGAATGCTTTTTATCCCCACCTAAAATGCTCCAGAAAAACAAAATTGCAATTTTCCACTTTGCTGTTTAAAAAACATTGTTGTCGGGCTCCCTTGTGTAGCTGTCTCAGTTTCAACAGGCGTTACTCAAAAGCTCTAATTGAATTTGTAACACCTGCCAGGACTTGGGACTCACAGCTGAGACCTCACCAGCCATCACTTGAAAGACACACAACCCACCAGCATCCTTCCAGTTACTGCAGACAGTTCAATACTTGGACAATGTCACACCAGCTGGAGCAAGTCAGCGGGCCAGGCAGCAAGTCTGGAGAAAAGGAATAGGTGGCATTTCAGGCGCAAACCCTTCTTCACACCCGGAACCTCACCTATTCCATTTCTCCAGAGATGCTGTCTGGACCTGCTGTGTTACTTCAGCATTTTGTGTCCATCTTCTAAACCAGCATCTGCAGTTCCTTCCAACACATACAGAAATCGAGCCTAGACCTGAGCAGCATGTGATCAATGGTCCATAGTATACACATCAGCAAAGTTAGACACAAAATGCTGGAGTAACTCAGCGGGACAGGCAGCATCTCAGGGGAGAAGGAATGGGTGATGTTTCAGGTCGAGACCCTTCTGCAGAAGAAGAACCCATTCTTTCTACCCAGAGGTGCTGCCTGTCCCGCTGAGTTACTCCAGCATTTTGTGTCTAGTTTCAGTGTATACCAGCATCTGCAGTTCCTTCCTACACATATCGCTAAGCTACACTTGTGAGTCCAAGGGAGCAGTAGGTTTCTGCATTACAGCAAGTCATTCATCAGTTACCTTCACAATCCAGCTTGTGTTCAGTGGACAGAACAGTATCTTAATTCAACACACACCTTGGCAAGCTTACAATCGAATATAAACGTACTTGATTCAGGGAACTGCAGCAACATACAAATCTGATCAAAGAGCATAATCAGGTCTATACTCAATCATGGATAGTCATGTAACCTAGCCTTCTCCGACAACGTCTCCATAAATGTGTACAGGATTGTCTGCTGATCCTACATTATCAGCTACACACATAATAAATGGTCCCTTCAAATAACACCAGTTGTCAATATTTGCAGAAAGATGCAAACTGCAGTATATGGCGAGCTGAGCCAATACAACTATGAAGTACAGTTTAATATTGGCAGTAAACATTTGCCACAGGTCCAACCAACATAAACTTCATTATTTTGCTTTTAAGAATTACAGGAGCCCTGTCCAGTAACCAGCTCCCCCATTGGAGCAGAGATTTTTGCATAAGAAGAGGCCAGTATTACAGACTATAAAGATGCAGCGCGGAGACTGGCCCTTCAGCCCACCGAGTCCTTAGTTTAGTTTGGTGATACAGCGCGGAAACAGGCCTTTCGGCCCACCGAGTTCACGCCAACCAGCGATCCCCGCACACTTACACTATTCTACACATACCCGGGACAATTTACAATTTTACCAAACCCAATTGACCTACAAACCTATACGCCTTTGGAGTGGGGGAAGAAACCGGAGCACCCGGAGAAAACCCACGCATGTCACACAGGGAGAACGTACAAACTCCGTACAGACAGCACCCATAGTCAGGATCGAAGTCGGGTCGCTGGCGCTGTAAGGCAGCAACCCTACCTCTGCGCAACCATGCTACCCCTAATAGAAGAAAAACAGATTATAGAAGAGAAACAAGCTATAGAGAGAAAGCAAATGACACTCCATTGTTCCAACACACCCATCCATGGAGCCTCAGCTCACTTGATGGGGAAATACAAGGGAAGAGATTGGTTTAGAAGGGCAGGCTCACCAGAGAAAGCTTCTGGCATGAATGGGCTACAATCGGGCAGGGGGCATGGAGGAAGATGGTCCTGGCAGCAATGGTTAGATGACCCCATGTTAAGGAAACATATGAGAGAAGGCTTGTGGCAAAGATCTCTAAAATGTTTGCCGCTGTGAGGACGAGTCAAAGTCCACAAACCCTCCCAAGCTGATGGAAATATATGTTGGAAGGAACTCAAAGGTTCAAAGGTTATTTTATTGGTTACATAAACCTAGGTGTAGTGAAATGCTTTTTGCCAATGCAGCACATAAAGAAAGAACACAGACATAACAGCAATAAAGAAATGTAAACATAAAAACATCCCCCCACAATGGTTCCCATTATGAGGGAACGCACAGTGTCCAGTCCCCATCCCATGTCCACCCATAGTCGGGCCTATTGAGGCCTCCGCAGTTGCCTTTACGGAGGCCCGATGTTCCAGGCCGTTCTCGCCGGGTGATGGTGCTCCGGCGTCGGGAGAGTCCTCTCAGCGGCTTGGGAATCCTGGAACTTTGCGAGCCAAAGCACTCGCTTCAAAAACCCTCTCACTCACTCTCCAATAAACTGCAGATGCTGTGGACACAGAAAGCTGGAGTAACTCAGCGGGACAGGCAGCATCTCGAGAGAAGGAATGGGTGACGTTTCGGGTCGAGACCTTCCTTCTGAAGAAAGGTCTCGACCCAAAAATGTCAACCATTGCTTCCATCCAGAGGTGCGGCCTGCGCTGCTGAGTTACTCCAACTTTGTGTCCTGTGAAATATAGTCAGGATCAAACCCAGGTTCTCTGTCAGTGTGAGGCCGCAACTCTACCTCTGCGCTACCCCACACAATGGAAATATAATCTTCCTCTTTCATCCAAGAGGGCAGATGGAACCTTAATTTAATGTTTCAAACCATCCAGATTGTTGTCTTGCCTCGAGAGGGACATGATCTTTGACTCCGAGATTTAAAAAAAAGGCAAGTTAATATCTACCTGATTATCTGAAACCTACATCAGGTAGCATTATTAAAGATTCACCTCAACTTTGCGAACCAACGCACTCGTTTTGAAAACCCTCTCACTCACTCACCAATAAACTAGCGACACCTCCAACATTTCCAAACCTTTAAGCAGCAATGTTGTTACGTGTAGACAATCAAACTCCGCTAACCTTGAGCAAGAAAAATGAGTCACACCTTCAAACACTAAATTGAATGCCAGCATCAGAAGAAGTCATTTAATCTTTTATTGATCGGAGTTTCACACGGCCACCGTTTCAGATGGAATAATGGAGGCTGACAGACACTTAACCCCACGTCACCCAGGATCTCGCAAGCTGCAGAGTTAATGGCGTCCCAGACTGCAAGGACATTCGTCACCACCGAGAGACACAAAATACTGGAGTAACTTTGCAGATCAGGCAGCATCTCTGGAGAAAAGGAATAGCTGGCCTTACAGCACCAGGTACAGAAGGGGGTTGGACAGGCTAGATGCAGGAATATTGTTCCCGATGTTGGGGAAGTCCAGAACAAGGGGTCACAGTTTAAGGATAAGGGGGAAATCTTTTAGGACCGAGATGAGAAAAACATTTTTCACACAGAGAGTGGTGAATCTGTGGAATTCTCTGCCACCGAAGGTAGTTGAGGCCACAGTTCATTGGCTATATTTAAGAGGGAGTTAGATGTGGCCCTTGTGGCTAAAGGGATCGGGGGGTATGGAGAGAAGGCAGGTACAGGATACCGAGTTGGATGATCAGCCATGATCATATTGAATGGCAGTGCAGGCTCGAAGGGCCGAATGGCCTACTCCTGCACCTATTTTCTATGTTTCTAATAGAATAGAATAGAATAGAATAGAAATAATTTTATTGCCATACAACCAAGGTCGGTGGTATTTGGGTTGCCAGCAGCGGTACAATAATAAAGAACACAACCACGTTAAAATTTTACACAAACATCCACCACAGCATTCATCACTGTGGTGGAAGGCACAGAGCTTGGCCAGACCTAATGGGCTGAGATGATATAAAGTACTAGGATTAAGAAACATTTAGACAGGTTTAAGAAACATTTATACAGGTAGATGGATAGGGCAAGTTTAGAGGGATATGGGCAAATGCAGGCAGGCAGGACTGGTATAGGTGTGACTCATTTTTCTTTCTCAAGGTTAGCAGAGTTTGATAGTCTACACATAACAACTTCGCTGCATAAAGGTTTAGGGCATATTGGTCGGCATGGGCTAGTTGATCCGAAGGGCCTGTTTCCACACAGTATGACTCGAAATACATGAGGAAGCTTCACTGATGGATAAAAACCAAACTCTCTCTCTCTCTATTTCTTCTTTTCTCTCTCCTTCTTTTCTCCATTCTTCTGTACCTTCTCTCTTCTTTTGGGCTACCTTACTATCTCACGCACCAACCTCTATGATAATCTCCCTTTTGCTACTTTTCTTCCTTACTCCTGTGTTATTACCAAATTAAAAATAAGTTGTGTATGAAATGTAATATGTCAATACGCATTAGGTACTGTGGCACCACATTATTGTATTTCTAACAAAAAAAAAAAAACAAACACAGGCTATTTGCGAGGAATGGATTGCCCCCCCCCCCCCCCCCCCATCCCATCTATTCCCTCTTTCCACCCCCCCCCCCCCCCCCTCTACAATCAGTCTGAAAAAAGATCGCTGTCCAGAGATGTTGTATGAAATATTAAGAACTGAACATTAAAAACATGAGTAACTGAGTTACTCCAGCATTTTTGTGTCCTGTGCGATGTCCAATATAAACCTATTTATAAATACTTCACTGGTTCAGGAAAACAGCAAACACATGCAGTTTATTATTCTAAATAAAAGCTCTCATTATTGATAGCTAAAGGGGTGTTTTAGTTCAGTACAGCTGATCCAGTAGCTGGCTGGAATACTCAAGGGAACGATGCAGAGAGCACCTAGCCTAAAAATTATTCCAGTGTCGTATAATGGCTTTAAGACAATGTTACAGATCAGCCCATTGTTATTTATGAGCGCAACAAAAATAGAGAGATCATTTCTTGCAAGGTTCACAAAAATGATGAGATCAGTGCATTGCCTAAATGACGTGCAAACTGATATTGTTACTTATGACCTATTGCAAGTTCTTGTAGTTGCTAGCATTTAGCCTTGTAGGTATGATCGCTGTAGCCAGCTCCTAAAGTAACACACTGCAGTGTGTACAGTATTTTTTCTACAGAGGAGATACTGCATGATGCCAAGGTGCTGTGGTAATCAGAAGAGGGTCCAAGGGTGCTTCCAGGAGGTCAGAAGAATGCAACGTGACTTGTGACAAACAAGGAGGCCAAATGCCCCAAGTAGTCAGCTGCAGCTTTGAACCAGAATTTGTTGATTCTGGAGGATGCTTACGTAGAGCCAAGGCACGTGGGCACCAAGTGTCACTACTTGCTGAGGTTCTACCTGTCCCCGGTGTTGCGAAGGATGGGCCTGGCATAGATGCCACGCAATGTGCCAGTCAGCTGGACATTGCCCCCCTATCTGTTGTTTGTGGAAAGGTTCTTCTGGACCAACACCTTTGACCACATGTCCATCGGGCAGTGGTCAGCACGGAATGTCCTGCAGGCACTGCAGGGAAAAGACTCCATGGATCCGGTGGCGTGGTTCCCAGAGCAGACTGCCCAGCTTGTCTGGCAAAATGCCTCATCGCCAGAACTCACCCACAAGCACCAAGGCCTGGCTTGGCTGGCGGTGAGGGGAGCCCTCCCAGTCAGATCCATCCTGCACCGTCAGAACCTCACTACCAGCGCCGCTGCCCTCGGGACGGCTGCAATGGAGAGGAGACGGTTGCCCACCTCTTTGCAGAGTGTGGATTCGCAAAGAGAGTCTGGAGAGGTCTGCAGGGGTGGTGGAGATGCCCCTCAAAATAAGGCACACTACCTGGTCAACTACGCCATCCCATTTGTGGATCACATTATACCTGAGCTCCAAATTCAATTCACAAGTAAGTAATGTTTTCTGAGTATTGAATTCAAAACATATTTAATACACTATTTACAGACAGTAAGATTGGTTAATTACTACTAGGTTTTGATTATCAGTTTATTGCACAATTTACTATGCAACCAGATAGTACTAGCAGGTCGGAGGGGGGTCTTTTTTAGGGGGTATAACACGACATACGAGCAGGACTTGCCCTCACCAGCACTACTTCATGATGAGGACATCCGCTGGGGAGAGAGTCTTCAAGAGAACACAGGAGGTATAATAAAGAATTAAACTTTAGATTAGTAGTAAGAGGAAGTGAGTAACACATCTGACAGCTTTTAATAAGCAGCCTTCACGCTGCTTACTCCCACTCTCCTCGATTTAATTCCACCGGGTCCTAGCGCCCGTCTGCCCAGCCGTGCTAACAACTCGGGCTCCTCCTCTTCCCCTTTTTCCTTCTTTCTTTCCCCACCCCCCATCAGTCTGAAGAAGGGTTTCGGCCCGAAACGTCGCCTATTTCCTTCGCTCCATAGATGCTGCTGCACCCGCTGAGTTCCTCCAGCAATTTTGTGTAGCTTTTAATAAAAGCTGATTTTGTCCCTTAATGCCTTAATATGTTTGTCTCCTAACGTAATATATTTTCAGTTATTGAAAGTCTGAATGGTGTCTTCATTTTATTAAAGAGGAAGTAGGCCTAATCTCATTGAACAAATGTTATTTTCCCTGGCAGATGACCTTCCTGATACGCCCGCCAAATCAATCAAAATGTGTGATCCTGTCCTCTACCCCGACATCCATGTGCTGCTGTTGATTGCCTGTACCTTCAACGTGACAAGCGCAGTGTGTGAGCGTTCTGCCAGTGTTCTCCGTCACCTGCATCACTACACCAGGACTTCCATGAGCAATGACAAGCTGTCTGAACTCGCCTTAATCCACTTTTACTATGACTTTGCTCATAACTTGGACAATGTGGTGATTAGGTTTGCGCAGTTACATTCTCGGAAAATGGAACTGGAAAATGTGATTTGTGGCTAAATGGCAATACACGCTGGCCTGCCACGAGTATCCGTCACTTGCTTCACTACTCCAGGACTTCCATGAGCAATGACAGCAAAATGCAACTGCAAAATGTGATTGGCATGATGCTGCCAAGCCAAGTTTATTTGTCTCATACACATACAAGATGTGCAGTGAAATGAAAGTGGCAATGCCTGCGGATTGTGCAAAACAACAGAACAGGTGTTCCTGGGTGTATATTGCCATTTGCCACTACTTCTACTAATGCAAGGGCATTTGTTGGCCTTAGCCTATATACCAACCCTGGTTCCACAAACTGGGCAAATCCTGTCATGCCACCCCCCTTTTTGAAAAGCTTTGTACGGGCCTGCACATATGCAGTCAATAGTAGGATTGGAGAGGGTAGACTCACATAGGAGAGGGTGATTAGCTGTCTACTAGTGAGTAAAGGGGATAAGGAGTAAGAGAGGAAGTGACAAGGAGGGAATGGGGAAGTGAGAGAGGAGGGGGCAGGCAGTAGGAAGAGTGGGAAATGTATGAAGGATGGAGGAGAAGAGGGAGGAGTGAAAGGGGAGAGGTTGCAGAGTTGGGGGGGAAGGAGGGAGAAAGAGGAGGTCAGAGCTGGGGAGGGAGAGGATGGAAGGGGAGGCCGAATGACGGGGGATCTGTGGATGAGGATGGGGAAGAAAAGCAGCAACTGGGAATGAGGAAAGGAATCACACCCGTGCTTGATGTGACCTTTGTAACGCAGCACGACAACAAGGCACGGGATGTGGTGGCAGCCAGCAGCAGAGATCTACCCTGAGGCTCAGAGTGGCCATGACTCTGTCTATTAAGGGCACTGCAGTCGAGACACACGCCAGTCTGTATTTAAGGTGTCAGAAGGTCACGGATCTCAGCCAGAACATAAAATGCCGTGTGAGTGTCGGCTCTTGAAATAACAGCTTCTGGGATAATCTGGTCGCTTGAGAAGACATGTTGTTTTTCACATTAGAGAGGTCACATTTTTTTTCGTGTCGATCATTTAGGGCAGGTTCATGCTGAGTATAAAAACAATAAGTTCAAATGAAAACCCAACTAGATGTCAAGGGACAAAATTCACGAAGGGAGCTCAAACAGACATCCACAAGCACAATACTACAGTTAAGCCAATATTCAATTGTGTGGCACCAAGTGTAGAAACAAAGACTTGCAGGTGCTGGTTTACAAAAAAGGACACAAAGTGCTGGAGTAACTCTGCAGGTCAGGCAGTATCCCTGGAGAACATGGATAGGTGGCGTTTCAGATCGGGACCCTTCTTCAGACTTCCTTTCGCCTGAAATGTCCATTTCAGTCGACCAGTATGCCGAGCAAAGACATTTTCAAAAGCTCCTACTGAAATATCCTAAATAATCCACAGCCCACTTAATAGCTTCGAGATACAGAACTGTTTGTTACTTCATTGTAAAACCTATTTGGACTTGATGGATCTTTCCCAGAACAAAGCATGCAAGTAAACAAGGTTGTAATTAATATATTAGCATGTTAATGCCTTCCTGGCTCACAACCAACAGTTCATCATTGCTTGTCTCCCAAAGCTGTGGAGGATACAGAGAGACATTATGAAAACTGGCAAGTTCACTCTAAAGATATTAAAATATACAGACATCCTAGCGATCTGAATGGCAACCAGAACTCCCTCAGTATTAGCAGTCATTTTATTGGAGAGAAATGAAACTTGCCTTTCTTAGACACAAAATGCTGGAGTAACTCAGCGGGACAGGCAACATCTCTGGAGAGAAGGAATGGGTGACGTTTCGGGTCAAGACCCTGAAGATGGATCTCCATCCAAAATGTCACACATTCCTTCTCTCCAGAGATTCTGCCTGTCCCGCTGAATTACCCCAGCATTGTGTCTATCTTCAATTTAAGGCAGCATCTGCAGTTCCCTCCTACACTTGCCTTTCTTAGATGGCTGCAGTTCCTCCAAATAAAATGCCATAAATCACTGGCCACTACAAATTCCATTTTATACAGCCCCTTGTACAAAAGGAGCTTCAATAACAGTCAGGGATGGTTTATGCCTGTAAATGTTTGCGTCTCCAGGGCTCAAAGTAAAATGGATGCTCACTTTCACCACCATTGCAAAGATTTATGCTGCTCTCCTTACACTGTCGGCCATTGCTTAGGTTTTCAACATTCATGAATATTTTCACAATGGCAAGTTCCCCACTGACGCCAGGATAAGGGAAGTAATTTTACTGGAGTGGCCACGATTCAGAAATAAGGAATGGGCTATGGACGAGGGTCTATGTTGGCGAGACACGTTTGAATTCCCCAAAGTGCCTGCTGAAAGGTTTGATTTTAGATACGTTTCCAGTTAATTTTGCAATCAGCTAGGAACTAACAGTGTGATCGAGTCATGAAGCATGGCAACAGGTGCTTCGGCCCAACTTGGCCATGCTATCTATGATGAACAATTAAGCTAGTCCAATTTCCCAATGTTTGGTTCACATCCCTCTAAACTATTGCTATCCATATACCTGTCAAAATATTTGTAATCGTCGTGATAGTACCTGCCTCAATTACTTCCTCTGGGAACTTGTCCCATACACCCACCACCATCTGAGTTAAAAAGCTGCCCCTCGTGTTTCTATTCAGTCTTTCCCCTCTCACGTTAAACCTTTGTCCTCTGGTTGATTCATCACCTCTGGGTATAAAAGACTCTGTGCATTCATTCTATCATGATTTTATACAGTCTCCTGCACTCAAAGGAATAAAGTTCTAACCTGCCCGACCATTCCCTATAGCTCAGGGGCTCAAGTCCTGGCAACATCCTCATAAATCTTCTTGCGTTCTTTCCAGCTCAACGACATCCCCCCTGTAGCAACATGACCAAAAGTTAACACAATACTCCAATTGCAGCCTCACCAATACCTTGGATAACTATAACATAAGTACAACTGCTCATCACTCACTGCTAAATCCTGGCTATTGAACCGAGGACAAAACAAACTGCAGGAGGTCCTC
Source organism: Amblyraja radiata (assembly GCF_010909765.2). Classification (NCBI taxonomy): domain Eukaryota; kingdom Metazoa; phylum Chordata; class Chondrichthyes; order Rajiformes; family Rajidae; genus Amblyraja; species Amblyraja radiata. The sequence goes on along the minus strand of NC_045982.1, from coordinate 8,472,974 downwards.
AAAGGGTCAGGCAACATCTGGGAAGGGAAAAGGTCCGGCAACATTTTAAATCTGGATCTTCATTCTGATGGAGGGGATGTAGTTGATGGAGAGAGGATCCTGGTGAGGAAGATTGTTTGGCAGATGAGCCCGGTGGTAGATAGGAGGATGGAGGTAGTAACTAAAGATGGAGGTGATTGGTGGAGAAGTCAAAAGGGTGCAAATGGTGGAATCTGTTAAGGAAGGCGGGGAATGAAATGTAGAACAAAAAGGATGGTGGGTGAAAGGGAATGGGGGCAGTGAAGAAAACCGTGAGAGGGTAGAGATAGGTGGGAGATTAGTGGGTGAAACCTTTTCCTGATTCTTGTTCTTCAATTCGACCTCTGTACTCCAGGTGTCTCAATTGAAAAAAAAATCAGGGGGTCCACATTTTTCTCACTTCCCTTTGATGCAAGGACTGTTCCGTTTAAATGCAGAATTGATGGCAACCCCGATTATTTCACCTCCTCTTCATCTGTACTTTTTTTTTTTTTTTAATGGTTTATCTGAGCAACATTGTGTGCTCAGCAGTTTCTCCACCATTAGGGGATAGTCAAATCTTCCCAGCCAATACTTATCTCTTAACCAATGTCACAAATAATAAATTACCTGGCCATTATCACAACACTGTTAATGAGGAACTTGCTGTGCACACATTGGTCAGTGCTTCTAACAGTCATTATACTTCAGTACATAGCGCGATAGCTGAGACGGGTCGCAAGACATTCCTAGGTTTTGTACCCACCCTGCCAGTCCTGAGACTGGCTCGTTAGCACTTTCTCATTCACTTTTCTCTCATTTCCCACTTTGGGGAAACAAAAATCTGGTATTAGCTTAGTTTAGATATATAGCACGGAATCTGGTCCTTTGGCCCACCGATCCGCTGCCAACCAGTGACCATCCACACTTTGGATCACATCTTCAATGCAAAGAATTCAAAATATTCTGAAGTTAATGCAGTTTTTCTTTGTGGGAAACTAAACGGTCCATTATTCCCAGAGGAAGCGCAGCCTTTCACACACGACTACCTTGGTGAACAGATGCTTTTTATCAGTGGGCAGTTAATCTACATCGGAGCAAAAAAAAGACACAAAGTGCTGGAGTAATTCAGCGGGTCGGGCTGGAGAACATTTTTGCTCCAAGGAAGAAAGGTCCCGGCCCGAGATATCAACTTCCCATGTTCTCCAGAGATACTGCCTGACCCGCTGAGTTACTCCAGCACTTTGTCTCTTTTTTGTTGTTGTAAACCAGCATCTGCAGTTCCTTGCATCTCCATGCATCAGGGTATCCCGTTTCATCTGAATCGGGGGATCTTGGTGTGGGCAGGGAGGCAAACTTACCCTGTTTCAGTGAATGGTTGATGAGATTTTTCTTTTAACAACTCCCTTAGTAGGGAGTTCAGGTTAGATCCAGGTTAGATACCTCCAGATTAGATAGTTGGATGTTAAGAATAGAGCCTATTCTTAGAGTTGGCAGTGTCACCAGATCAATTGAGATGGGTAAATCAGCTAATCGGTTCTTGGACGAGAAAACAATGGCTCCGGAATCGAAAAAGAAAAAGCAATTAAATTATTCACAAGAACGCAACTCCAAAGACAATTTTCCAGTCAGAAAGGAAATCAGGTAGAATTTCTTCTCCCAAAAGGATAATGCAGTGAAGGACTAAATTTGGCACAATTAGAGGTACCATCAACAAACATCTTGGTGCATTTCCGAGGAAGTGGGAATCGTGGGAAATGCTTGAATAATTGAGATGGGGCAAACTAATCATGAAGAGATAAGTCAGCAATGCAAAATGTCGGCTGGAAAGTGAAAGGACAGAATTACTTAAATTACTTGCGTGAGAACAGGTATTTTTCAATCATTTATTTGAAACACTATACTGATCCTTTATGGTTGCATTTTCAATGCAATATCACCTGCTGTTTTTAAGCTATATTTAATCCCCTCGCAAGGATTAGGCAAGAATGTAAACGGATGTTGCTCCTTTAGGATTCTCAACACCCAAACTACCAATTTGGCATGGCTTTTATTTTGTGCATCGCCTCCAAGAATGTACATACCCCCACCCCACTGCAATGTGTGGGTTGCAATAATTTTTCACCTTGCACTGTTTGAGAAGGCGGGTCAGACATTCAATGTGATATCTCCTAATTGTTTTGAACGTTAGCTTGAAGCTTCCAGGCTGCAGCGAATCGTCCGATCAGCTGAGAAGGTTATTGGCTGCAACCTTCCCTCCATTGATGAACTGTACACTGCAAGGGCCAGGAAGCGAGCGGGCAAGATCATCTCTGACCCATCTCACCCTGGCCAAAAACTCTTTGAATCACTTCCCACTGGAAGGCAACTCCGGACAGTCAAAGCTGCCACAGCCAGACATAAAAACAGTTTTTATCCACGAGTAGTTGCTCTACTCAACAGCCAAAAATCTGTAGCCTCCATTTCATCTGGTATTTTGTTGGTTCACATGCTTGATCAATGGTGTTTTATCATTAATGTTTTATTATTATTAATGTTTAGTGTTTTCTGAGTCATTCTGTCAATGTCGTTACTTGTGGGCGGAGCACCAAGGCAAATTCCTTGTATGTGAATACTTGGCCAATAAACTTATTTACTCAACCTCCGGCTCATAACTTGCATCAGTCCCAACTTCAGAAGAACTCCCGCGATTGCAGCAGAATGGCGAATTTTCTCATTTCACCTAGTTTCATTATTTGGATGTCCCATCTTTTAATTTTAGTTTAGAGATACAGCGTGAAAACAGACCCTTTGGCCCACCGAGTCCACGCTGAGCAGCAATCCCCGTACACTAGTTATATCCTACACGCCAGGGGCCATTTTACAGAAGCCACATAACCTACAAACCTGCATATTTTTTGGAATGTGGGAGGAAACAGGAGCAGCCAAATAAAACCCACATGGTCACTGGGAGAACGTACAAACTCCGTACAGACAGCACCCATGTCAGGTTCAAACCAGGATCCCTGACACTGTAAGGTAGCAACTCTACTGCTGCACCATATCAATTCAACTGAAGTTCTTTTCCTCTCTCCATCTGTTCTGTGAGACCCTCTGCGATTCCTATAGATCTTTTGTTTAAGAAGGAACCAGATGCTGGAAAAATCGAAGGTAGATAAAAATGCTGGAGAAACACAGCGGATGAGGCAGCATCTATGAAACGAAGGTAGTCTGAAGAAGGGTCTCGACCCGAAATGTCACCTATTCCATCGCTCCATAGATGCTGCCTCACCCGCTGAGTTTCTCCATAATTTTTATCTACCTATAGATCTTCTGTTCATTACCCTCTACAAATGCTTCCCGATTTGACGAGTTCCTCCAGCATTTTGTTTTCAGCTAAATTACTACAAAGCTTTTAGAACAATCACTCAGGAATACATTTCTCAGCACGTGTTTGCCCACTCAGTACCATTCCAACACACGGAGCTCTTTACAACAAGTAGGGCAGGAAGAAAGCAACATACATTTTCGCTACACTATTAAACATCGCGTGCAATAGAAACATAGAAAAATAGGTGCAGGAGTAAGCCATTCGGCCCTTCGAACCAAAACCGCCATTCAATATGATCATGGTTGATCATCCAAAAATCAGTACCTGTACCTGCTTTTTCCTGCTTTCCTGCCGTTCCTGCTTTTCCCCCGCATATCCCTTGATTCCTATAGCCCCAATCGCTAAATCCAACTCTCTATCGAAAACATCCAGTGGATTGGCCTCCACTGCCTTCTGTGACAGAGAATTCCACAGATTCACAACTCTGGGTGAAAATCTTTCTTATGAAGCCCACATCAAGTACATGCAGAGCACACAACAGGTACATGTACAAAGCCTCTGTCTTCCACCCTTAGCTTCACTTATACACAAGGTTACCTAGCTCTAGAATAATACATCCATACCACAAAAGTTCTCAATGGTGCACAGCTACCTTTGTACCATGAATACACAAACCGCAGAGACCATAAAGGCCCAGGATGGTCTGTGCATGAAAAGTTGATAAAGGCACTACATTTGATCCAAGGTTTGAGAGACTGAAAAGGAGCACTCCAAATAAAAGCAGAAAATACTGGAAATACTCAGGCCATATCCAATGGGAAGTGAAGCAGAGTTAAAAATGTGCGATCAAAGACAGGATGGCCATTAACGCTACCAATTTCCACAATTCCACAAATCTGGTCACCAGTAGATGGAGGAATTGTCCAGGCACCTCCTGCTGGAAATTAGAGTACACCACTGACCACTTCCATTCTTGGACTCCCGAGTCAAACTCGTTCATTAGCGATGCTCAATTGCTCATGGAATTAGGGCAGCACGGTGGCGCAGCTGTAGAGTTGTGTGCCTCACAGCGCCAGAGACCCGGGTTCGATTCTGGCTAAGGGTGCAGCCTGTACAAAGTTTCTACATTCTCCCTGCGACCACATGGGTTTTCTCCGGGTGCCCCGGTTTCCTCCCACATCCCAAAGACGTGTAGGTTTGTTGGTTAATTGGCTTCTGTATATTGTCCCTAGTGCATTGGGTGATATTTGGTCAAAGTAGATTCGACAGGCCGAAGAGCCTATTTCCACGCTGTATGTTTACAATTAACTAGTAGGAAATCAATTCCCATTGAACAGACAAAGTACACGCAAATCACTGCAACCCGTAAGGCACAATATCACAAGGAAATGGGTAGATATTCCCACTGGCTGACATACCCTGCTGTTAACTTTTCCATAAATATTCACGATTTGCCACATATGGTCACAAAGATATTTGCCCCACATTATGAATCTTCATATATTCAGACATTAAATGTTCGTATTATTCATGAAGTTCAGAAATCATAGAAGAATTAAGCCATTCGGCCCATCAAGTCTACTCTACCATTCAATCCTAGCTGATCTGTCTCTCCCTCTCAACCCCATTCTCCTGCCATCTCCCCACCACCCTTGACAGCCATACGTATCAAGAATTTATCAATCTCTGCTTTTTAAAATACCCATTAACTTGGCCTCCACAGCTGTTTGTGCCAATGAATTCCACAGATTCATCACCCTCTGACTAAAGAAATTGCTCCTTATCACCTTTCTAAAGATACGTAATTTTATTCCGCGGCTATGCCCTCTGGTCCCATACTCCCCCACTGGTGGAAACATCTTCTCCACATCCACGTGTTTAAGAAGGAACTGCAGATGCTGGAAAATCGAACGTAGACAAAAGTGCTGGAGAAACTCAGCGGATGCGGCAGCATCTATGGAGCAAAGGAAATAGGCTTCGCTCCATAGATGCTGCCGCACCCGCTGAGTTTCTCCAGCACTTTTCTCCACATCCGCATCTTTCACTATTCGACACGTCACTATCCAAGCCACACACTATTTCACTAGTCGGCCAGTGGGCCACATGAGTGGTAAGGGTGGGGGGTGATAATTTGTGATTTGGGGAAACTATATTGTATGTATGTATAGCCTCAGAGAATGCCGGATGGAGTTTTGTACGGGTCATGTATTGTATATATTTATTTCTTGAATAAAGTCTATTTTGATATTTAAAAAAAACTATTCTCACTAGGGACTCAGTCATGAAACTTTCTGCCTGCCAGTTTTAATAAAGACCAGGAAGCAAATGATACGATGAGGTTTGAGGGAGAGATGGGCAGTCAGATACAGGCTAAACTGCAGGAATCTGGTGCACCTCGGCCAACGCTGATCATTTTCGCGCAAGGAAGAAAGAGAGATGTGGAAATTCTACATTTTCCTTGATCTTCTGTAAAAGGTTTGACCCAAAACGTCACAGAAGGGACTCGACCCAAAACTTCACCCATTCCTTCCTTCCAGAGATGCTGCCTGTCCTGCTGAGTTACTCTAGATTTTTGTGTCTATCTTCAGTTTAAACCAGCATCTGCTGTTCCTTCTTGCCCATTCCTTCTATGCAGAGATGCTGCCTGCCCCACTGAGTTACTCCAGCATGTTGTGTCGATCTATAAAATACATGGCACAGATTGTGCGGGAATGGCAATGTTCTATTGACCCTTCTGCAGAATAGAAAAAACCCATAGAAAATAGGTGTTGGAGTAGGCCATGTAGCCCTTCGAGCCAGCACCGCCATTCAATTGGACATGGCCGATCATCCAAAATCAGTACCCCAATCTGATTTCTCCCCATATCCATCAATTCCATTAGACCTATGAGCTATATCTAACTCTCTCTTGAAAACATCCAGTGAATTGGCCTCCACTGCTTCCTGTGGCAGAGAATTCCACAGATTCACAACTCTCTGGGTGAAAAGAATTTTCCTCATCTCAGTCCTAAATGGCCTACCCTTTATTCTTAAACTGTGACCCCTGGTTCTGGGCTCCCCCAACATCGGCAACATTTTGCCTGCATCTAGCCTGTCCAAGCCTGTATGAATTTTTTATGTTTCTATAAGATCCCCTCTCATCTTTCTAAATTCCAGTGAATACAAGCCCAGTCGACCCATTCTTTCATCACGTGTCAGTCCTGCCAACCCGGGAATCAACCTGGTGAACCTACGCTGCACTCCCTCAATAGCAAGAATGTCCCTCAAATTAGGAGACCAGAAATGCACACCATACTGCAGGTGTGGTCTCACAACTGCAGTAGGAACTCCTTACTCCTATACTCAAAGTAAGCATTGCACAACATACCATACCCAGCCAGAATTCAGACCCATGCTGTAATACAGAAACAATCTGGAAAAAAAATTAAAAATTTGATTTCACTCTTGGTCCTGGCATTTCTACCTTGTTGTATTCACTGCTGTAAATAATTCAATCCTAGCTTCAGTTTAGTTTACTCAATCCTGATTTTATTTCAACTCGCGTTCCACGACGAGCAACAGCTTTGTGTGATTTATTATTTTACTGCAATTAAGACCGAGAGGAAACAGAAATTGAAATCTGCTGTTCGTATTTTTGTTGCTGCTACCTCAGAATCTGTCACTTTCCTCAAAATGTACATGGCAAAAACGTGGAGGATTAGAGGCACATGACTCAGATTCTGGAATTTTAAAGATTAATATACACATACCAAAAATAAACAAAAACAGAGACTTGACTCAGTCGCCTATTTTCAACATTAGAAACGTTCTGAATTTTGGTGGCCTTTTTAAATCTTATGACACAGAGAGACAGAGAGACAGAGAGACAGAGAGACAGAGAGACAGAGAGACAGAGAGACAGAGAGACAGAGAGACAGAGAGACAGAGAGACAGAGAGACAGAGAGACAGAGAGACAGAGAGACAGAGAGACAGAGAGACAGAGAGACAGAGAGACAGAGAGACAGAGAGACAGAGAGACAGAGAGACAGAGAGACAGAGAGACAGAGAGACAGAGAGACAGAGAGACAGAGAGACAGAGAGACACTCCAATTGCATTTGTTGTTAAATGTGGTGGATGTGTTAAATATTCCTCAAATGCCTTCCTTCCTTCCTTGCGTTGAGTTGCAGGTAGGAACACTCACCATATTACTCCCAATTGTGGCAGAGCTAACTTCCGCCACACTCTCAGGTGTGCAGTTGCCTGGCAACCAACGGCAACCAGAGAATGATGGCTGACCAGGGTAATGGAATCCGACTTTAAAGTTTCCCTAGGGGTGGCCTTTGGAGATTGCATTTTAAAGGAACTTCCATTTGCTGCGTATTCCACCTACTAGCACGCTCTAGTAAATAAAACAACTCAATGATCGGAGCAAAATCAAAATGGCCGACTGGAGACAGCAGTGTGTCCATCAGCATCTCGAGAAGGACAGATTCTAGCTGGTGTTCCTGCTTCTGCTTCCTTCCTGGTGAAAAAACCTTTAAGGACCAACCTCACTTTTTTTTTTTAAAAAGGGGGTAGTTCACAACCACCTGTAGAAAATTAAGTAATACATCTTCTTAAAAGTATGGCTCTCTTTGAGGGATTTTATTCATTTTAGTATCTTGGAAATGTATCTTTAATTCCTGAAGATTCCAGGAGATTGATTGATTGATTGATTGATTGATATAATTTAATTGCCACACAACCAAGGTCGGTGGTATTTGGATACCCAAAGGTTGACAACTTCGGCACTTTGGCAGGGGAGTCTGTCTTCAATGTCCCTTCCAGTGTGTTAATAGATCAAGGCAGCAATGTACAGCACGAGGGCCTGCATGGATCAGTTGGGCCAAATGGTCAATTTCCATCAACAGCCAAGGATGAGAAAAGGAGTTGGAGGAGGTGAAAGTGGGAGGAAGGAGGCTAGGTAAGAGGGTAAAGGAGTATGAGATGGGGTGAGATCCCCTCTCCTTTCCTGACTCATAAAGGAGACCCGGGTTCGATCCCGACTATGGGTGCTCTCTGTATGGAGTTTGTACGTTCTCCCTGTGACTGCGTGTGTTTTCTCCGAGATCTTCGGTTTCCTCCCACACCAACGACGTACAGGTATGTAGGTTAATTGGCTTGGTGTATGTGTAAATTGTCCCTTGTGTGTGTGTGTGTGTGTAGGATAGTGGTAATGTGTGGGTGATCGTTGGTTGGCATGGACTCGGTGGGCCGAAGGGCCTGCTTCCCCGCTGAATCTCTAAAGTAAACCAAGCCAGTGGCTTAATGCGAAATTCATAAATATCAAAATATCTCTGATGCCACGATTCAGCGCAAACTCCATTTTACTTTTATTTTCTGCATAATTTGATAGACAGTACCACCCATAAAGTAGTGGTTCCCCAATACGTTACCATGGTTTCCATCCACACTATGGTCGTTATATAGCCGACAGTACGTGCAACCTTTGGCATGCTGACACAGATGAAAATCTGATCTTCATTTCCAGGAGTGAGAGGGGACGTACATTTATTCATCGGGAAGATAGTTCCCGATGTTGGGGAAGTCCAGAACAAGGGGTCACAGTTTAAGGATAAAGGGGAAATCTTTTAGGACTGAGATGAGAAAAACATTTTTTACACAGAGAGTGGTGAGTCTCTGGAATTCTCTGCCACAGAATGTAGTTGAGGCCAGTTTATTGGCTATATTTAAGAGGGAGTTAGATGTGGCCCTTGTGGCTAAGGGGATCAGGGGGTATGGAGAGAAAGCAGGTACAGGATACTGAGTTGGATGATCAACCATGATCATATTGAATGGCGGTGCAGGCTCAAAGGGCCGAATGGCCTACTCCTGCACCTATTTTCTATGTTTCTATGTTTACAGGAAGAGGCATTACGGATAGAGGAAGACAGTGTTATTGTGGAGACAACGTTGACATCACGCGATGAGTTCCCTCAGACTCAACGTGAAGAAAATCCACTACGTCAGTTGAATGGCTGAGTGGCCTGGGATTTGGAATCTATTTCTCCTCCCACCACGAATCAACGGTACATTTTTCTGCGTTGCAGTAATAAGTAGATGGTACAAGTCAATACAGAGGAAGGACATCAATCCTCGATAAGAATTTCTTCACTTCTACAATGAATCCATAACTTGTTCCCTTAAAGAGCACACAGTGAAGATTATATCAATGGAAATTAATTCATGCTGCAACTAAATCTGAGACAAAAAGCCCCAGTGCAGAAAGAGAGAAATACTAAAAGCCTAGCACCAGAAATAAACGAGGGAAACACTAATGGGCCAATGTTGTTGTTAAGCAGTGATGAATGTTAGCAGATCTGATCCATCATTTGCAAAGAATCATTAACTGGATCAGAGCAAGGCAACGATTTTCTCCTGTCCCCACATCTAAATATTTCCCTTGGGTGACATTTCCTGAGAAATTGAGAATGTTTAAGACATTAATAAACAACAGGCAGCGAAAATATTTCCACAATTTTTCAAAGATTCGCCGCATATAAACACTTGGAAATTCGACCCTCGTGACTGTTCATATATTCGGATGTTTAATCTCAATGGGGGCTCACGTACTAAACTTTTCAATTACTTGGGCAGCGCGATGGTGCAGCGGTAGAGTTGCTGCCATGCAGTGCCGGACACGCGGACTCAATCCCGACTACAGGTCCTGTCTGTACAGAGTTTGTACGTTATCCCCGTGACCTGCGTAGGTTTTCTCCAGGATCTCCGATTTTCTCCCACCCATGCCACAGATGCATAGGTTTATAGGGCAATTGGCTTGGTAAATTATAAATTGTCCCTCGTGTATGTCGGACAGTGTTAGTGTACGGGGATTGCTGGTTGGCGAGGACTCGATGGGCCGAAGGGCCTGTTGCTGCGCCATATCTAAACTAAAATTATGATGGACCCTAATCTTGATAAGAGGCATGTTACACTGTTGGTTTGGAAGGAGAGAGGGACTGCCAGATGGATACATGCTGACCTGTGGGATTCTGTTACTCCGCAAAGCTGCTGATTTTAACATCAGAATGAAATGAATGGCAAGAAATTTAAAATCTTGAAGCAGAGCATGCAGGTGACTAGTCAGTGCTAATGCTAACAAAAATGAACACACTTAATGCAAAGAGAAGGCCTTGGGCCTGAACTGCTACTCAATAGGATCAGTAAACTTCAACAACACCTCTGCTATCAGTATCAATCCCTCAGCTACCCGAGTACCCATTGAAATCTATTGATTTCAGTCATCAATGCATTCGTTCACTGAGTATCCAAAGCTATTTAGAATGGAGGATGCTAATGATTCTCAGCGCTCTGAATGATGACAATTTCTAATCAATCTTAGTTCTCAATAGCTAACTCTGAAATTATGACCCCAGGAATTCACATTAGACGACACTTGACCCCCTTTGAACAAAGGGTTATCTTCTCATTGAACACGTTCTGCACAAGACGGAGCACAATTTAAAATACTGCATGCATTTCTCATGGGAATCCAAAAATCAAGCATAATCAAGGATGAGTCGCACCCTGGCCACTCCCTCTTCTCCCCTCGGGCAATAGATAGAGAAGTGTGAAAATGGACACCACCAGATTCAGGGGTAGTTTCCTCCCAGCTGTTGGTACACAAAAATGCTGGAGAAACTCAGCGGGTGCAGCAGCATCTATGGAGCGAAGGAAATAGGCAACGTTTCGGCCCGAAACGTTGCCTATTTCCTTCGCTCCATAGATGCTGCTGCACCCGCTGAGTTTCTCCAGCATTTTTGTGTACCTTCGATTTTCCAGCATCTGCAGTTCCTTCTTAAACTCCTTCCAGCTGTTATCAGGCATCTGAACCACCTTACCACAACCAGAGAGCAGTCCCGAACTGCTATCTACCTCTTTGGTGACCTCTGACTATTCTTGATCGGACTTTGCTGGCTTTACCTTGCACTAAACGTTGTTCCCTTATCATGTACCTATACACTGTAAATGGCTATATTGTAATCGTGGATTGTCTTTCCGCTGACTGGTTAGCACGCAACAAAAGCTTTTCACTGTACCTCGGTACACGTGACAATAAACTAAACAGAACAAATATGCTCACCGTAAAAATGACGACTAAATTAAATTAGGCAACACACACCATAGTTCATGGATTTATATTCATCTGTACAACGTATAGGTGGCACCTAGCCTCTGCAAGCTTGTTACTAAAATAAAATAATAAGATACCCTTTCAACAGGGATTGCAAGAATCAGTTGATCTTTGCAATTGGTTTACTTCGTTATTTATTTTCTTGAATAAAATGTAAAGTAATACAGCATGCAAACAGGCCCTTTGACCCAACTGGCCCACACCAACCAACATGCCCTCTCTACACTAGTCCCACCCGCCTGTGTATGGCCCATTTAAACCTCCTCTATCCGTGTACCTGCCTAAATGTTCTTAAATGTTGTGATAGTCCCTGCCTCAGCTACCTCCTCCGGCAGCTCGGTCCATACACCCACCACCCTTTGCGTAAAAAATGTTGTCGCCGAGATTTTTATTAAATCTTTCTCCTCCCACCTTGAACCTATGTCCCCTGGTTCTTGATTTTCCTACTCTGGGTAAAAGACTGCGCCTCTACCCTTCCTATTCTCCTCATGATTTTGTACATCTATTTATAAAACTATTTACCCATTTTGTCTGCGGTTTATCTGCTAGAATGAATTTGCATGACTGAATTAATATCTGTTCCCACTGTTTGCCAACAACATTCAATGCGAATGAGTACCAACCTCAATTCTTAATTTGACCTCTGATAAGCTATCTTCATCCTAACTTTCCTTCAAATAGTGCACATAATCACACCACGTCCCCTGAAATTCGTCACCATCGAGTGAGATGGCTGAGGTGCTGAAAGGGTCCTCAGTTTCAATACCCACTTGTGGCAAAGTAGCCAGAACTTTAAGGCAGCTATTAGCAAACCGTACGAGGGACCAATAAGCTTCTTTGTGCCGAGAGTGCTCAGAACAAGAAAATGGAAACCGCAGGGAGTCATAGTAGTCCATAGCAGAGATTATTTTTGACGAGAGGACGAGGGAAAAGGGAATACGAAGACATGGACACACTGGTGGAGTTGAATGGGTGGCTTCAACGCTGCACATTCCATGTACATCTTTGCATGAGACCAAGAGATCCTTTTCATCCACCTGAATTGTCAGAAGACGGCCAATAATCGCTACAATAGTGCGATAATCCCTCCCCGCCCCGGCACAATGTCACTGCACATTATATGCTCAGATCTTGGAGCGGGGCTTGAACCCGTGACCTTCTGACCAAGAATCAAAAACTCGACCCCTCAGTCTCGCTGAGAATAAAACATTTGACATTTCAATGGACCTTTGATCACTTTGAGGGGCTGCTAAAAGGGTTCAATGACAAGATTAACCAATTCTCCTCTTCAAGGCTGAATATGAAGAGGGGGGGGGGGGGGGAGAGAAAATCTCATTGGCTACAATTTGCAGAAAAACGGTGTCTATTTTGAGGCATGTCACAAAAAAAATGTTGATGTTACATCATTCAGTGTTGTTTTTTGTTTCAATGATACTGCATTGAAAAAATACTTCGGATATGTATGGGAGTGTAATGGGAGCTTTATTTAACATCACCCCAGGAAGTGACTACATTGTATCTGGCATCAGCTACACATAGACACCTCACAAGATTTCAAAACGCTGGAGTAACTCAGCAGAATAGGCAGAATCTCTGGAGAGAAGGAATGACGTTTCGGGCCAAGACCCTTCTGTCTTCACCCGAAACATCACCCATTCCTTCTCTCCAGAGAAGCTGCCTGGCCCGCTGGGTTACTCCAGCATTTTGTGTCTATCTTCGGTGTAAACCAGCATCTGCGGTGCCTTCCTACACCTCACTACATTCTGTCGCCTTCTTGCAACCTCAAATTCACCCCTCATGTGCATCGTGGCAGTTTTTGCTTAGGAGGAGGAACACTGACTTATGGGCCAGTCCCACTTGGGCTAGTTTTAGGTGACTGCTGGCGACTGTCATAGCCGTAGCAGGTCACTGAAAAAACGGCGACTGGACCCCCATTCGACATAAAATTTGAAATAGAATCATTACTTAAAAAAAAAAACCAAAACAAAGTCAGCACTGGCGACAACCTACATTAACCTGGCAATAACTACGACAGCGCCTACATCAGAAGTCAAGCTACGCTCATTGGCGTCAAACCCACTGTCGCCGACTGTCTCTGAAAAATTTTCAACACGTTGAAAATCCAGCGGCAACCAGAAATACGCTACGGCTCTTTGGGCAACTGAGGAGACTACTCACGACCATACAGGCGACACCCTGGCGACCATGTGTAGGCGACTGCCTAGTCAGTCACCTCAAAAAAAAAAAAAAAACAAAAAAAAAAAAAAACAAAAAAAAAAAAAAACACCTTAGTGGGACAGGCCCATTAATTTGTTAGTTTGCAGCCTCCCCTTGCTTCAATACAAACTGCAGAATTGCCATTGAAATTGCTGGCACCCTGTTAGCTAAAGTCACATTGTTTGTGTAGCCCGCGGCCTGAGCTGCCAGCAAGATACATTAAATTAAATGGTGCATCCCATACTGGGCATCGCTTCACACTTGGCGATAAGTCAGAATTTCCTACCAATGCATAACTTGCAGCAAAACATAACTTTGTCTGGAGGCATGCCCTTTTACAAGTCATTGCATTTCTTAGCTTTAATGACCATTTCAGGTTTAGTTTAGAGAAACAGTGTGGAAGCAGGCCCTTCGGCCCACCGAGTCCCCATCGACCAACAGTTCACTAGTTCTAGCCTATACTTTAGGGACAATTTACAGAAGCTGATTAATCTACAAACCCGCACTCCTTGGGAAATTGGGAGGAAACCAGAGCAGCCGGAGAGAGCCCACGCCATCACAGAGAGGACATGCAAACACCGTAAACGCAGCACCCGTAGTCAGGATCGAACCCCGGTCTCTGGGCACTGTGAGGCAACAACTCTACCACTGTGAGGCAGCAACTATATCACTGCGCCACTGTGCAGCCCAAAAATAACTTGGAGGTAATCTCACGTCATGTGTCAGGGCCACAAGCAATGACATAACCCCCTATCCAGTGCTTCTTGTTATCCTGGGGTGTCCTTCAGTAGATTATCCCAACACTATGAGGCCCTACCTCTGCAGACGCTGACTGGGTGATAATGAAATACTTACCTATTCCGTTCCTTCCCTGCACCCCTTAGCTGAACCTAGCCAGACCCAACATGTACATCCTCTCCAATATATCATCAGTACCAAATCAAACCCTCACCACCTACTCTCCTCTCCCTCCCCCCCCCCCCCCCCCCCTCACCTTCCAGCCCCATTATGTTTCAAGCATCGGGTGAGAAAATTATTTCTGCCATAAATTAGATTAGATTATATAAATTAAATAGGAATGCAGAATAAAAAAAGGACTGCAGATGCTTATCAATACACAAAATGACACAAAGTGCTGGAGTAACCCAGCAGGTCAGGCAGCATCCCTTGAGAACATGGATATGCAGCGTTTCGGATTGAGGCTCTTCAGAGTGATTGTAAGGGGTTCTTTTCCAGCTTTCTTCTCCCTCCCCTTACACTCAGTCTGAAGAAGGGTCTCAACCCAAAATGTCACCTATCCATATTCTCCAAGGATGCTGCCTGACCCACTGTGTTATTTCAACACCTTGAATCCTTTTGAGCAAGCTGGAACAAGTTCATTACAACCTGCATCTTTTGTGTTCTACATCACCAGAGAGAAAGCATCCTATTGATCATGTTATAATCTTATCTCATTGTCTTATCACTTTTACTTAACACATAGCTGCAGATAAATTTCACTTACAACCACATTTTGACAGGATAAAGCTGGAGCGGAAACTTCAGCGGAACAACACGAGGGATGTGCGGAGCGGGATGAACAGCATCACAGGGTACAAGAAGACCAGTGGCCAGGAGGGGGAAAGCAATCAGGACTGGGTCAATGAGCTAAACCTGTTTCTTTAATAGATTTGATGGTGGGGCCTCTGCCCACCCTCCTTCCTGCTCCCCGACAGTCTCTCTCCCTCAATCCCGCTAGTCCGCTTCCTCAGCCCTTGTATTGCCGCACCTGACCATCAAGGCTGAGCAGGTGAGGAAGGAGCAATCTACCTGACAGGACAACCACAATGTGTCAGACTAAAGAACCGTCTCAGACTTGGTGGTGAGCAACACAGGGGCCCAAAGGGGATGGTCCTCTCTCCTTTCATGTTCACCATCTACACCTCAGATATAACTCTGCCTCCAGTCACCTGCTGAAGTTGTCAGATGACTCTGTACTTGTGGGCTGCATCAGTTAGGGGAGGGAAGCTGAATACAGAGGTGCAGTCAACGACTTTGTGGAGTGGTGTGGGCTGAATCACCTGCAGCTCAACACCGGCGAGACTAAGGAGTTGGTGGTGGACTTTAGGGGGAGAGGAACAACCCTGTCCTCTGTCTCCATCAATGGCGTGGATGGTGTGGATGTGCAGTTTACCACGGAGTATAAATACCTGGGAGTGTACCTGGACAGTAAACCTCTCATGATTTTCTACACCTCCATAAGATCTCCCCTCATCCACCTGCACTCCATGGAATAGAGACCCAGCCTACTCAACCTCTCCCTATAGCTCACATCCTCTAGTCTTGGGAACATCCTCGTAAATCTTTTCTGAACCCTTTCAATCTTGACAATATCTTTCCTATAACATGGTGCCCAGAACTGAACACAATATTCTAAATGCGGTCTCACCAACGTCTTATACAACTGCAACATGACCTCCCAACCTCTATATTAAATACTCTGACTGATGAAGACCAAAATGCCAAAAGCTTTTTTGACCACCTTATGTATCTGCGACTCGACCTTCGAGGAACCATGCACTTGTACTGCTAGATCCCTCTGCTCTACAACACTACCCAGAGGCCTACAATTTTCTGTGCAAGTCCTCCCCTTGTTCTACATCCAAAAATGCAACACCTCACACTTCTCTGTATTAACTACCATCGACCATTCTTCTGCCCACCTGGCCAATCGATCCAGATCCTGCTGTAATCTTTCACAACCATCTTCACTATCTGCAAAACCACTAAATTTTGTACCATCAGCAAACTTGCCCTGTATGTTCTCATCCAAATCATTGATGTAGATGACAAACAGTAACTCAACAGTACCTTCAGTACTTCTTCGACAGTAACCCTGACTGCTCTCAAGATACTTCCAGTGACTACTCCAATTTCCTCCATCCTACTGTCTTTCTCCTCGGTAAATAAAGGGGAGAAATACTCATTTAGGACCTTACCCATCTCCTGTGGTTCCACACAGAAGTGACCACTTTGATTCCGGAGAGATCCCACACTTTCTCTAGTTACCCTTTTCCCCCATATGTATTGAACATTGTAGTTCTATAGTGTCGTATCGATACACACTTTACCAATACCAACTACATGCATAAAATAGGAATTAAAACTATAGTAGCAAAAGTCAAGAGTGGTTTATTGTCATATGTTCCAGATAGAACAATGGAATTCTTACTTGCAGTAGCACAGAATATGTAAACATAGTACACTGTAAACAATATAATAAAGAGAAAATAATTTCAGTGTGTGTATATATATACACACACACACACACACACGTGCTCGCATACGTACACATTAAAAAAACAAACAATAGTAGACGGCTATTGTTATTATTGCACTAGTTATTGGAAGGAACTGCAGATGCTGGTTTAAACCAAAGATAGACACAAAATACTGGATTAACTCAGCAGGACAGGCAGCATCTCTGGAGAGAAGGAATGGGTGAAGAAGGGTCTCGACCCGAAACATCATCCATTCCTTCTCCCCAGAGATGCTGCCTGCCCCGGCTTACTTACTCCAGCAATTTGCATCTATAATAGTCTTTGTAGTTCAGAGCATACAAACAAATAAAACATGATTGGGTAATGACACACAAATGTCTCAGTAATTAACTAATGATGGATAATTATGGTTGCCAAGCAAACCGTGGGCCAACTGGTTTGGTTCTGAAACTCTTTAAAATAGCGGGAGAAAGTTAGAGGTGTGTTTGCAGTATCACAGGCCAAAGAGAGTTGTGTAATTGTTTAACCAGCTGTCTCGTGCTGCAACATTACATGCCACTGTCTCAATGGGAACTCAGTAGTGCCTGACTAGTGACATCACATGAGCCTTTGGAAGATTTATATTAACATACCATGAAGGACAATTAAGTTCAATTATGCCTACTTTCAGCACTGGACTTTAAAGGGTAAAATATGCCACCCACTGTAGAACTAATGCATATACAAATGCCTTATAAAACCTCTTGAAGCCATTCCACCAGTCAGCTAGATCATGGCTGATTTATACCTCTTACTACACTTGATCATTATTGCAGCAAATCTATTTAATGCAAATCTATCAACTTTAACTTTTTAAAATTTAATGCACTCTCAAATTCCATAGCATTTAAAAGGGTTTAGTTTCGAGTTTAGTTTCGAGAGACAGCTGGCCCTTCGGCCCACTGGGTCCACGCTGACCATCGATCACCCTTTCACACTTACTTGTTCAACGTTATTCCACTTTCTCGTCCACTCCCCACACACCAGGGATAATTTCATCTGCGACAATGAACCCATGAACCCACACACCCTTGGGATATGGCAGGAGACCAAATCCACGCAGTCACAGGGAGAACGTACAAACTCCACGCAGACAGCACCCCAGGTTGGGATTGAACCTGGCGTTGTGAGGCAGCAGTCTTGCCAGCATCGTCCCCAGGGGTGTTGAAGACTTTGATTACTCTTGGCATCGAGAAGTACTTCATGACAACTACTTAGTTCTACTTTAAGGGTTTGTTCCCATCAGAGGCGAGACAGCGGTTCGATCCTGACCTGTCTGTACGGATATCTGTACATTCTCCCAGTGATCTGTATGGGTTCTCTCCGGGTGCTCCGGTTTCCTCTCTCGCTCCAAAGGCGACAGGTTTATAGGTTAATTGGCTTCGGTAAATTATAAACTGTCCCTACTGTGTGTAGGATAGTGTTAGTGTGCGGGGATCGCTGGGCGTCGTGGACTCCCTGGGCCAAAGCGCCTGCTTCCACGCTGTATCTCTAAACTAAACTGACAAAATACTTGCTGTTTAACCTATGAAATCCTTCGACCATTGTTAGACACCACAATGAATCATCCCTTACTTGGGCATATTCAAGAGCATTAAATTTTACTTTGTCCAACCAGACTTAACAATTTAATTTCTTTAGCCCCAGTGTCAATCTGGTGCATCATTTGGATGGAGTGTGTGATTCATTCCAGAATGAGTCGTGAAGAATTGGCTAAATCAAGCCTCAGTGCTGGTAAATACTCTGAAGTTTTTCCATGTGTTCAGACAAGGATTTAGATTCCGGACTAGGGAATCAAGTCGGCCGAGGGCACTCATTTAGATTTTAAGCTGATCTGTAGTGTCCGACATTAAACAATCGCTCACCACCTGTGCTTGTGCCCACAACATAACCCCTCTGGTTAGACACCAGATGGCTGAGAACCACCTCCAACCAAAACTCATCCTGAGCTACCACAGGAGGGGAGAGGAAAGCAAATTGGATAGAGATGAAAGGTAAGAGTTACACGATTAGAGGACCTCATGCTATGAACAATCACCGGTGAGTTAGCTCAGTTATACCCAAGGCCAATTAACAGCTGCTGCATTTTGATTTCAGTTATTTTCTTGAAGATACAATGGATACGCTCATGACAATGTAAATTGTACGCAGGTCAAATATATGCGACTAATAATTGCTTTAAAGTGCGACTATTTAGGTGGAGTAGATCACGTCCACTACATAACAATCAATCTTAAGGGGTTGGACAGGCTAGATGCAGGAAGATTGTTCACGATGTTGGGGAAGTCCAGAACAAGGGGTCACAGTTTAAGGATAAGGGAGAAATCTTTTAGGACCGAGATGAGAAAAACATTTTTCACACAGAGAGTGGTGAATCTCTGGAATTCTCTGCCACAGAAGGTAGTTGAGGCCAGTTCATTAGCTATATTTAAGAGGGAGTTAGATGTGGCCCTTGTGGCTAAAGGGATCAGGGGGTATGGAGAGAAGGCAGGTACAGGATACTGAGTTGGATGATCAGCCATGATCATATTGAATGGCGGTGCAGGCTCGAAGGGCCGAGTGGCCTACTCCTGCACCTATTTTCTATGTTTCTATTCCAGATACCTGTCATATAATTTCAATGCCATGCAGCATGGTGTGCCCATAGGAATGGATGATGCTCTATAATCATCGATATAATGCATGTGGTGTCAGAGTCATACAGCGTGGATACAGGCTCTTCGGCCCAACTTGCCCACACCAGCCAACGTGTCCCATCTACACTAGTCCCACCTACCTGCGTTTGCCCCATATCCATCCAAAACTCTCTTATCCACATACCCAGTCTGTTTCTTAAACATTGGGATAGTCCCTGCCTCGACTACCTCCTCTGGCAGCATGTTCCATACACCCGCCACCCTTTGAGTGAAAAAAATGTCCCCTCAGATTCCCATTAAATCTTTGCCCCTTCACCTTCATCATGTCCTCTGGTCCTCGATTCATCTACTCTGGGCAAGAGACTCTGCGCAAGAGACTCTGCGCGTCTACCCCACCTATTCCTCTCATTATTTTATAATCACAGACACAAATACGTCCTTAATACGAAGCATTAACCTAAACAGCAAGTTCATGTATTAAATGTTAATATTGCTTGGCTTTGAGAGAAAATATCAATAAACCAATTGAAATAAATACAAGTCCATGACTCCAAACAATTTATTAACATCAGAACCTTACTAAACAAAACAGTCCATTAACTCCGCACCTGACCATGAAATAACACGTGAACTAGCAGTAGCATGAAATGCAAGGTTAAAAAATACGGCCATTTTGATAAGTAAAATCCACTCCTTTCTCTAGGAACAGATCATAATTAAAAGGGTTCTGACATCTTCCAAGGCCAACTCTTGCTTTTGACGACAGTGCTGAAGTGAGGTTATTCTTCCACAAGACAACACTCTCCCCCATAGTTCTGGCCAATTGCAAACATCATATAAAAAAAAATAAGACTCTTATAAAAGTCAATGGTTTTTGATTCAATCACACCCACCAAAATTCACCCATTTCTATTAATGTCCACAATGTTCTCCCGATTCAAATCTGGCATTCGCAGCAGCCTTCCTCTTCCAAAATGAAACCAAAACGGTACTTTTAATGTTCGGTTTCCAATCCTGGTTCTCAGCCCTGCATTTAAAGCTCTCCATAATTACAAATATCCTGCAGCTCTGTCCAAATATTTTAAATACACCACCCTTTTCCCACACAAAGGCCAATGGGATTATGGAACGAGCTGCCGGAGAAGGTAGTTGAGGCAGGTGCTATCGCAACATTTGAGAAACATTTGGACAGGAACATTGATAGGACAGATTTGTAAGGATGTGGGCCAAACGCGGGCAGGTGGGACAAGTGTAGATGGGACATGTTGGTCGGTGTTGGCAAGTTGGGCTGTCGGGCCTGTTTCCACGCTGTATGTCTCTGACTTCAGGATCAAGTGCCTCGCCATTAATGTGTCAAGAGGGAGAGTTACTTGAGAGTTTCACTGAACTGCATGCAGAGTGGAATAAAGCAGGGGCGACAGATCTCAGCTGTGCACTCCAACTGGCTTCACCATCATTGGAGATTTGCTCGACAAGGTGGGAAATGGGAGGGGGATTTCCAAGAGCCAGAGACGTTATGTATATAAACAGTCCATTGAATCTCGTCCCAAGCTGGGTCATATAACTGCGATCTTATGAATGGTTTACATGTTTTCCCCAGATGCTCCAGTTTCCTCCCACAAGTTAGGTTTGGTTCATTGGCTATTGTGAAAAGTTACCCCTAGTACAGGTGACCTGTGGATGAATCAGGCGGTATTAGTGGGCATGCAGGAGAATAGTTTATAGGGAAACAAGTAGATTGTATGTTGTCCCTGTGCATTGTGGACAGCATGTTTGTATTCATGTGTGGTCTTTCCCGACTGGATACAATGCAAATGAAAGCTTCTCACTGTACCTCAGCACACGTGACAATAACAAACTAAACTACACTACTCCACGCTGCCACAGTCTCTCTGAACCTAGTGACCTATGTTTTATGGCAAGATGATTTCTTATGTTACAGTTGCGTTGTCAAGTCCCAAGATTTGATGGAAACGCCAACTTACTCAAGGCATCAGAAGTCAACAAAACATTTCTAGTTTAACATGTCTGTTATTGATCTCCATGAGAACGAACAGAACAAGCAAACAGAATGTTGAACTGCAACAAAACCTTGCACTATTTTTCACAAACTTCCAAACCATGGTTACCATTTACACATCTGCCCCAATTCTCTATGGGTGTTCAGCAAAATTGATGGCCAACGCACAAAGTATCTCATAACGCACAATGTATATATATTTTTTCCAAAAATGAACAATGAATAAACACTAAAAGTGTATCTGGAAATAATATTTGACGGGCCGGTACCAATGAAATGAGTCAGACAATGTAGTAGTCATCCACTTACTTCTCGTACTCATGGTTGTCCCGGTCACAACGATCATCTTTGTGCTTCACCCAGTCTTTTCCATGCTTGCAGGTGGTCAGCGAGATAATATCCTTGCCATTGTGGATATGGTGTAAGGCATTTCTGGTATCAGATCCAATTCCAGTCAAGTACCTTTTCCCTTTGAAGACCAACAGGTACTTCCTCCTGGGTGGGACCTTGTTGGAGAGGAGCCAGCCTTTCTCTCCACCCTTCTGAGGATGTTCTCTCGAAAACAAGGGGATGGAGACATCAAAGTGAGGTCTATACCTCTCCATGTAGAAGCTGGCTTTGGCTACCATGGCCTGGCCAATGTCAAAACCCAAATCCTCTGTGTAGTCTGGCCAAGTTCCCGAGTAGAGGTTGAAGATCAGATGGTTCCTACCGTTATTCCACAAAGGAAAACTCTGGATTTTGGCATCGACGTTGTGAATGTATTGCAAGGAAAGCTGATCCCGGTCTAAAGTGTCTATACCCATGATAAATAAGCAGGCTTGGAGCGGGTCCGGGGTATAATACCGGGATCCTTGAATAGAGGAGAGGATTTTTTGGTAACTTTCAGAAACTTTATCCGTTTTGGATAGAGGGTAAATGTAAACCCTGAAGCCTCGCTGCTCGCACAGGGGCAGGTCGAAACAGGTCTCCATCCGGCATCTGCTGTCCTTGTATACGTTCGCCCTGTTCTCCCTCTTGATTTTGGGAGACTCCCGCAACTCGACGTCCCCTCCGTCCCCCGCGGACCTCGCCACGAAACTTTTGAGCGTCGCCTCATCGTCCCACGCCGGCCACCGCCTCGCCGCCGCCAGCTCCTCGCTCTGCCTCCGCGACGGGACCTTCAGCTGCCGGATCTGCGCTCCCCCGAAATAGAAAAGCAAGAGCCAGCAGGCGCAGAACGCGGTCAGAATGTATTTCTTCCTGGCCTGCATGTGTCCGCGACCATCCGCTCTCCTCGGGATGCTGAGAAGGTTGCAGCCTGAGCCGGCACCACGACCCGGCGGCGGTGGGAGCCCGACAGCCCCGGCGATCTCAAGCGCTTCCACAGCTTCCCGGCGCTGGCACAAGATGCATCCCCGAGCAAGGGCTGAAGCCGTGCGGCAGAGCCAGCCCAGCCTGGCATGGGGCGGCCGGGGACATCTGGTTGCTGCTGGCCGCTGAGGCAGGACCTGGAGGCGGTGGAGGAGAAGATGGGGGAGAAGGTGGTGGTGGGGGAGAGGGGTGCTTGCTAGGGAAAGAGGAAGGAAATGCTGCTGCTGCTGCTGCTACTGCTGCTGCTGCACACTCCGGCTGGGGCTCGCACAGCGCCGGTGCTCTGTCTCTGCCTCTGCCTCTGCCTCTGCCTCTGCTGCGGGTAGCGGTGTGTCCGTGGAGCGGGGGCCGGAGTAAGGCGGCGAGGGGCCGGCGAGGGGCGCTGGGGGGGACTCGCTAGTGGGACGTGTCCGCGGCGCCAGCACTCAGGTGTAACCGTGTCCAAACATTCCATTTCCGAACCTTGGCTCCACCAACATTCCAACCCGGCCACGCCCACCTCCCCTCCCCCCCCCGGGCGCCGCGTCCCATTGGCCGGCTGCCCCGTCAGTCAGCGGCTCATGTCCCGCCCTCCGGTGATGGCCATTGGTTGAATGGGCAGCGAAGCTCCCTCCTTCCCTCCCTAACCCCCTCCCTCACCCCCCCATACACACCTCACCCCCCCTCCCTAACCACCTCCCTCACCCCCCCATACACACACCACCCCCTCACCCCCCTCCCTCCCCCCCCCCACACACCCCCCCTCCCTCCCCCCCCCACACACACCCCCCCTCCCTCCCTCACCCCCCTCCCCACCCCCCCAACCTCACTCCCCCCCCCACACACACACCCCCCCTCCCTCCCTCCCCCCCCACACACACACATCACCCCCCCCCCCCCCTCACACACACCTCACCCCCCCTCCCTCACCCCCCTCCCTCCCCCCCCCCCCCCCCACACACACACACACACCACTCCCCCCACACCGTCACCCCCTCACCCCAGCCCCCAGGTCGCTCCAGACGTGTTGAGTTTCCAGGTGGGGAAATTCAATGAGATTTTCACTCAAGGCTCATTCTCGGGATAAGACAGGGCTTTGTAGCATTGGGAATGTCTGCATTTGTCCAACAGGTTGTATTTATGGAGGGAAAATGCAGTGTTAAAGATGCATATTTCCATTCTTGTGCATCTGGGGTTAGGTGGGAGAGATAGATGAGCCATCATTGAATGGAGGAGTAGACTTGATGGGCCGAACGGCCAAATTCTGCTCCTAATACTTATGACCTTATCTCAGATTCTAAACCTGTAAGCCTCGTATATCTGTGTAAGAAGGAACTTAAGATGCTGGTTTACACCAAGGATAGACACAAAATGCCGGACTAACTCAGCGAGTCAAGCAGCATCTCTGGAGAGAAGGAATAGGTGACGCTTCAGGTCGAGACCCTCCTTCGGACCAAGAGTCAGGGGCGAGGGAGACGCGCGATATGGAAGGGTGAGGTGTGAAAAGGACAGATGGTGATCAAGGAAATGGAGAATGTTTCATTGCTGAGGGGAAGGTGACAACGAGGCATACAAGCAGGAAAGTTAATCAGGAGGACAGTGAAACGTGTAGGAGAACTTGGGTGTGGAGAGGGATTGAGGGAAAGGGGATGCATGGGTTACCTGAAGAAAAATCAATATACTGCTGGGTTGTAAACCGCCCAAGCGAAATATGAGGTGCTTTTCCTCCAATTCGCACTGGGCCTCACTCTGACAGTGGAGGAGGCCCAGGACAGAAAGCTCAGTATAGGAATGGGAGGGGGAGTTAAAGTGTTTGGTAATCGGGAGATCATGTGGGCCAAGGCGGACTGAGCAGAGGTGTACAGCAAAATGATTGCCAACCCTACGCTTTGTCTCACCGATATATAGGAGTCCACATATCACGTAGGCCTAGGCGTGTTGAGCTTCTGGTGGGGAAATTCAATAAGATTTTCATTGCAGGCTCATTTTCGGGGCAGGGCATGGGCTTTGTAGCTTTGGAAATGTCTGCATTTGTCCAACAGGTTGGAGAGGCAACCGCACTGAGTGTATATTTTTGCAAAAATTGCAGTATTTAGGATGCACATTGTCATTCTTTTGTGCATCTCAGTTTCTAACCTGCAAGCCAGTTATATCTCTGTAAGAAGGAACTGCAGATGCTGGTTTACATTGAAGATAGATACAAAATGCTGGAGTAACTCAGTGGGGTGCAGATAGAGTCCCAGGGTCCCCCTCCCTGACTCTTAGTCTGATGATGGGTCTTGACCCGAAACGTCACTTATTCCGCTCTCCAGAAATGCTGCCTGAACCGATGAGTTACTCCACCACTTTGCGCCTGCTATATCTGCAACTTGAAACATTCTTTTTTTTAAATTGAAGGATTGCATTCACAGGTGATTGAACAGTGACACCTTGCAGTGGAAAAGGGGATTCTGCTGTAAAATAAGGTTGAGGGTGACACAGTGGTGCAGCTGGTAGAGCTGCTGCGGGGTGGGAGATTGCAATCTTCACGTGGTCCGCCCTGTTTCAACGAATGCAATCAACCTGGCGTGCACAATCAAATAAGATCAAATAGCACAAGTTGTCCTACAACTTTAGGCTGTGCACCCCATACGCAAGAAGAAGAAGCTGCTGCCTCACAGCGCCAGAGAACCCAGATTTGATCCTGACCTCAGATGCTGTCTGGAGTTTGCACGTTCTTCCTGTGACCGCATGGATTTCCACAGGGTGCTCTGGTTTTATCCTACATCCCAAAGACGTATAGATTTGTGGTTTGCTTGCCCCCTGTATTTTGCCAATAGTGTGGCACAATGCTGCAGCGGTAGAGTTGCTGCCTTACAGTGCCAGAGACCCAGGTTTGATCCTAACTACGGGTACTCTCTGTATGAAGTTTATACGTTCTCCCTGTGACCGTGTGGGTTTTCTCTGGTTCTCTCCCACACTCCAAAGACATGCAGATTTGAAGGCCAAGTGGCTTCGGTAAAGTTGTACGTTGTCCTGAGTGTGTAGGATAGCGCTAGTGTACGGGGTGATCGCTGGTTGGCGCGGACGTGGTGGGCCAAAGGGCCTGTTTCTACACTGTAAGTCTAAAATGTGTCTAAAACAGTGGGCTACCTCACTGGTGAAGCTGCATTTGGAGACGTTGTACACTCATGGAGAAAAAGTTGATCATATATCACAGAATGCTGAGGAAAGATTGATTGAGGCGTTCCCAGATTAAGATGCATCTCTGCCTACTGCTGGATCAGCATAAAGTAATTTTCAGGTTGTTGTTTGTGTGCATTCTTTTCAAAGAAAGGCCTGAATACACAACCAGGGAAATACAGCGTTTGTTAGATTGACGCCGTCATGAAGAAATAACATAGCCCGTTGAATTCATCACTGGAAACGAGTAATAAGCATGTTATGTGATAAAGAAATATTGCCTCCAAGTCAGCATGAGCTGTGAATGTCAGGCAATACATAATAATAGATTGTCTGATGATGGACTCGGCCGATGATAATGTAGCAGATCATTAATATCTGACAATGTTTGATAATGAACCTCATAGGAAGCCTCCGTCAGAAGTGAATCTCTTGGGGTAGCAGTGAATGCTGTTGAATGGATAATTGAACAGCTCCATTGTAAAGACAGTGGGTCAGGGATCAATGGGACAAGTTTTAATTGACAGCAGCATACACCACAAAATCCCTGGATTTCCACTCTCCATGATTTATAAATGATTTTGCAAAAAATCATACCTGTAGACTTCTGTAAATGGCCCCTAGTGTGTAGGCTGCAAAAAACTAGTATAATATAGAACTGGTGATCGTTGGTCAGTACGGACTCTGAGCCAAAGGGCCTGTTTCCATGTTATATCACAAAACTAAACTAATCAGAAATAAATTCCCATCTAGTTAAATAATAATAATAGTAATTAAATACATTTTATTTAACTTTTGAAATAGGTGTGCTGAGACTCAAAATTTAGTCTCTAGAGTGTAAGTTTTTAGATTTCTAGTTTGTGAACTATTCTCATGTACCCTATACCAATATTTGTTCTCCCAATGATACTTGTTCTCCCAAAGACTTTACCATCATTGCAGGAAGGTAAGTGGCACTCTCACCTCTCAGTGTGACTCCAAAAATCTCTGTTCAAATGGAGGAGATTGGGATTCTCTACAATTGTGCCTGATCTCCCTTGTATCTATCCAGACATGATAAAGAACCTGGGGACTGGAGTATACTGGATAGACTGGAGGACTGTCTCACAGACTTGTCGAACAGCAGCCTGTCAAAGCCATGCTCAGAGAATCATTCCTCACAAGCTCCATCACAATAATAGGGTGGCACGGTGGCGCAGCGGTAGAGTTGCTGCCTTACAACAGCAGAGACCTGGGTTCGATCCCGATTACGGGTGTTTGGTTGTATGGAGTCTGCACGTTCTCCCCGTGACCTGCGTGGGTTTTCTCCGGGAGCGCCGGTTTCCTCCCACACTCCAAAGACGTACAGGTTTGTAGGTTAATCGGCATTGGTATAACTGTAAAGTGTCCCTTGTGTGTGTAGGATGGTGTTAATGACCAGTGATCGCTGGTCGGTGCGGACTCAGTGGGCTGAAGGGCCTGTATCGGCGCTGTATCTTTAAAATAAACTCATGGACAAACTCAACATAGACATAGGAGGGAACAGCCCTTGGATTCCTCCCCATAAAGTATCATGGCGTCAGGTGAAACATGGGCAAGGAAACCTACTGATTATCTCCGCTGTCCTCCCTCAGCTGTCAGTGCACCCCCCCACATGGATCAACACTTGGGAGAAGCACTGAAAGTAGTAAGGGTACAGAGACCACTCAATGCCCATCACCATGAATGGCAGCTATAGAGATATACAACACTCTACATAAAACCTCATGACTCAGCACATCATTCACGTTCCAATTACCAGGGGATCAACGTGGTTTTACTAAGGAATGTAAGACTTTAATAAGGACCTGCTGGGAACAAGGCTTGGGTGGCACAGCGGTAGAGTTGCTGCCTTACAGCTCCAGCGACCCAGGTTCGATCCTGACTCCA
Organism: Amblyraja radiata; assembly: GCF_010909765.2. NCBI lineage: Eukaryota > Metazoa > Chordata > Chondrichthyes > Rajiformes > Rajidae > Amblyraja > Amblyraja radiata. The sequence goes on along the minus strand of NC_045982.1, from coordinate 8,444,939 downwards.
TGCACTGTCTGTGCGGAGTCTTTATGTCCTCCCTGTGATTACATGGGTTTTCTCCAGGATCTCCGGTGTCCTCCCACACTCCAAAGGCGTACCTGCCTGTTGGTTCATTAAGTTTAGTTTAGAGATACAGCACGGAAATAGGCCCTCTGGCCCACTGAATCCGCGCCGACCAGTGATCCCCGTACACTAACACTATCTAGGGACAATTTACTAATTTTACCGAAGACACATTGACCTACAAACCTGTACGTCTTTGAAGTGTGGGAGGAAGCCAGAGTATCCGGGGAAAGTCCATGTTAATTGGCTTTGGTAAAAATTGTACATTGTCCCGAGTGTGTAGAATGGTGCTTGTGTATGGGGTGTTCACCAGTCGGCCGAAGGGCCTGTTTCTGCGCTGTACCTCTAAAGTAAAATCTAAACAGTAAGAGGCATACCTGAAATGAGGAGGGTGTCCAGTCCAGGGAAGCTGCTACACTGGTTGATGTGTGAGGAACATCAACAACAGATTACAATGGGCAGACTCAAGCAATCTCACAACCAACCACAGTCCTATCACATCTAATTGGAAATAATAGTGGTCAATTAATCAACCAACTCCATCCAGTCTGTGTGAGATGATGGATACAAAGTGCTGGTGTAACGCAGTGGGTCGGGCAGTATCACTGGAGAGAAGGAATGGGTGACGTTTCAGCTCGAGACCCTTTTTCAGACTACTTCCGCTCCATGTGGTAGCAAGAGAAAGCTGAGAACAATGGATATGGTAGAGGTTATTGGATCTAAGAACATTCCAGCACTCCAGAACAAGCTGCCCATCCAGCCAAGCTGTTCAAGTACAGTTACAACACTGACATCTACCTGACAATGTTGAAAATTGCCCAGGTATGTCCTGTTCACAAAACCCAGGAGCAATCTGATCTGTTTGATTATCACCTGGTCAGCGTTCTCTGAGTCATCGTTAAAGTGACGAATCATGCCATCGGCAGTGCTATTAAATGGCACGGTGGTGCAGCGGTAGACTTACTGCCTTACAGCGCCAGAGACCCGGGTTCGATCCTGACTACAAGTGCTGACTGTGCGGAATTTGTACGTCATCCCTGTGACCGCCTGGGATTTTTCCGGGTGCTCCGGTTTCCCTCCATGCTCCAAAGACATACAGGTTTTTTAAGGTTAATCCGTTTTGGTAAAATTGTAAATTGTCCCTAGTGTGCAGCATAGTGCTAATGTATGGGATGATCACTGGTCGACACAGACCTTGTGGGCCGAACGGCCTGTTTCCGCACTGTATCTCTGAAGTCTAGAAGTCTGAAACAGGACCGAAAATAAATTGAGAAAAATAAATTGTTATTCCATGTTACGATTACCTAACTGAACAATATATTGATGGGTGCAAAGTGCTGGAATAACTCAGTGGGCCAGGCAGCATCTCTGAAGAAAAAGGGTGAGTGACGTTTCGGGTCGGGACCCCACTTCAGACAACACATTGTCTCAGTTCCCAGCTCCATTGTATCCCACTTTTATTCCTAATGTCCTACTAAGCTATGGTGAAACCAGAGCATATACCACGGTTGTGCCCTGTTCTATTCCATTCATTGCTTCCAGCTACTATGTCCCTCAGTAATTAACGAAAATAGTATCAAAATATTCAGAGGCCCCAGTATAGTTCTCACAAGTCAAGCTATCTGATTTTTAATGAGGCCATTTAACAAAAAATCTATAATTGCAGCAGGTGGGAGGACAGGCCATGTCTGGAAAAAAGCCAAGCTAGAATGCAAGTGAGGGGAGGCTGGATTAGGGTGCAGTAGCAATTGGAACGGAAAATTATTTTAATATTGTTTTGTGCAAGATTGCTCAAGAGAAAGGGATCAAGTCAGGTCTCGTGTGTTTAGAGAACTTTTGTTCTTCTGTCTATCTTTTTGCAACTTTTCAGTTTGACTGAGCATTCAAGGTAGAAAATCCAAGTGTGCGAATCAATGAGCAATTGTGGGTCTCTGTAGGGATCTGAAGTGAATGGGATCCGGATTTTCTAATATCTCTACATCACCGTCTATATCTCCCGTTTCCCTTCAGTCTGAAGAAGCGTCTTGACCCGAAACGTCGCCTATTCCTTTGCTCCCGAGTAGTGTTTCACCCACTGAGTTTCTCCAGCTTTTAGTGTCTATCCTCTGGATTGAATGATTTCCCATTCCACCAGTGCTCGCTTGTCAGTTGCATCTGGAGATACCCGTCACTGATGAGCACATGTGACTTGTGGTTGAAAGGCATCGGGCTGCTGCAACCTGCATTATATTGGGTGGAATTTGACAGTCTGCTCTGCTGCATAAACTGGATACAAATGCATTAGATTAGCACTGACACTGTTGGCCAGAGTGAACTTCCATAGAAGGAAAGTGGCAAAACAAATAGATCATCTGGGATGGTACATTGCCATAAATCAGATGCACCGTTGCCATCTAAATACACCTCGTCATATTTCGTAAGTTCATAAATGAAAGGAGCAGAATTAGGCCATTCGGCCCATCAGGCCTACTCTGCCATTCAATCATGGCTGATCTATCTTTCCCTCTTAACCCCATTCTCCTGCCTTCTCCCCATAACCCCTGACACCTGCATTAATCAAGAATCCATCTATCTCTCTTTTAAAATTATCCATTGACTTGGCCTCCACAGGCTTCAGAGGCGCAACATTTTTGCACAAAGGGTGGCGGGTGTATGGAACGAACTGCTGGAGGAGATAGTTGAGGCAGATGCTATCACAACGTTTTAAAAAACAATTGGACAAGTACATGGATAGGATGGGGTTATAGGGATATGGGCCAAACACTAGAGGACTAGAATAGATGGGGTACATTGGTCAGCGTGGGCAAGTTGGGCCAAAGGGCCTGTTTCAATGCTATATGACTCCATGATTCTATGACAAGGTCTGGGTGAATGCATTTCCCTCAGTACTGCCTCCATGAGAATAATGTGTAATTCCCACTATCTTCTGAGCTTGGCTGTTATATATTTATATATTTCTAGGCAATAAATTCAAACACATGATTGTGACTTGGCCAAGATCTCCTCTGACATTGCTCATTCCCAGTGCCTTGGAGTTTGTTTAACACCTAAATAGTAATGGCTGAACTGAGAGGAGTTTAGTGTGATATATGCGCTGAAGGTAAAGTATTTTATTTATATTGCATTAGTATCTATCTAGCAAGGGGTTTTTGTTAAATTTCTCCTACATTGACTCTTCATGCGTACGGTTTGCAATTTGACAGGCCCACTCAACAGACGTTACATTTTAGCTAGACTGAAGAAGGGTCCCAACACAAAACATATTCTGTCCATTTTCCTCCACAGATGCTGCCTGACTTGCTGAGTTTTTTTCCAGCAGTTTGTGACATTTGATCCAAACTTGATCGAAGATAATGATGATTGCCGCCTGTTTTCCTTTTTTCTCTCTTCTTTTTGTCTTTCTTCTTTTCCACCTACTCATAGATGAGTGTTGTGCATTATCTTAGAACGAAACGCTTTAGACAAGATTAAAACCCATGGTCGATTCTGATGTCCGCTACTTTTTAGAACAAGGAAGAATGGCAAGGAAGCTGGGAGAGCTGCAGCCCGACAGTGCCAGAGACCCAAGTTCAATCCTCACCCTGGATGCTGTCTATGTGGAGTTTGCACGTTCTCCATGTGGCCGTGTGAGTTTCCTCTGGGTGCTCCGGTTTCCTCCCACTTCCCAAACATGTATGGGTTTGTAGGTTAATCGGCCTCTGTTTTTCTTAATTTTGTTAATTTTCTTAATTTTACTCTTAACTTGTAGGGAATGGAATGTAAACAGTGAGATAACATAGAACTAGTGTCAATGGGTGATCGATGGTCGGCATGGACGGTGGGCTGAAGGACCTGTTTCCATGCTACATTTTTAGTTTTGTTTTGAGATACAACGTGGAAACAGGCCCTTCGGCCCAACAAGCCCGTGACGACCAGCGATTCCCGTACACTAGCATTCTCCTACACACCAGGGATTATTTACAATTTTTACCAATGCCAATTAACCTACAAACCTGTCCATCTTTGCAGTGTGGGAGGAAACCAGAGCACCCAGATAAAACCCACGTGGTCACGGGGAGAACCTACTAATTCCGTACAGACAGCACCCGTAGTCAGGATCTAACCCAGGTCTCTGGCGCTGTAAGGCAGCAACTCTACCACTGTGCCGCCCTTTCAATCAAAAGTGTACATTTTCATTCATTCAATCAATCATTCAATCACTCAATCAATCACACTAGTATCTGCATTGATTGCTGCCTGATTTGCAGTCAGATATCCCAGCACTGATAACGGGTTAATTCAAAAATATTCCCTGACTCTGCAGTGTCAACTGTAAAGCAAGGCATTGTTAATTTGAAGATCACAGATACCTGATATGGGTTTTTTTTTAAATAATACCTCAAAGTCATTGTGGATATCTTGAAAGATTGCGATGGCAAGTGAAATAATTAAAATGTCAAGTGTTTGGGAATTGGGCCATTTTATTTTGACATCAACATATTCCAATTGTGACGATTCATAAAAGGCAATTTCTCCAAGGCTTCAACATATTACTAACTAAAATTAAATGCCTCTCTCCTAATGTCTGGTAACTGATGGATTTGTCACTTTTATTAAATTTGAGAGATTTACAAACAAAGGCAAGGTGCATCGATAGCATAATCTGCTCCCCCAGTGGGTTGTTCGAACCTCTATGAAGTTATGAGCTCCGACCAATTCATACAAGGCTTGGACTCATTGCACAAATGCACCTGACATAGGAAACACAAAATAAACAAAGATATATTGAGAAAGCAAAAGATCAGGAGAGATAACACACTGGATGTGGTACAGTTTTTAAAGGGAATGCATTTGTGCATAGAACTCTAAGTGACCTTGCGTGAAGAAATTTCTCCTCACTTCATTTCCAAATGGCCCAGCCCTAATTTCTACTGTAAACCTACCAACTTTCACAATTATTCCTCCTATCCTTCTTCTTGCAAAGACGCAATCTCCCACTCTCAATTCCTCCATCTCTGCTGCATCTGCTCCTGAGATGAGGCTTTCCTTACGAAGTCACCCGAGATGTCCTCATTCTTGAGGTAACGTGGTCCCTCCTTCCCCCCAGCTGTCATTGATGAATGGATCACCCACATCTCTTCTGTGACCCGGAGTTCTGCTCTTGTTCCCTCTCTCCCCAGACGCAACAAGGACACTGTTCCCCTGGTCCACCAGCCTCCAAATTCAACACATCATCAACATTTCCATCATCTCTAACGTGATCCCATCATTGCTTCCTCTGCAACTCCTTGGTTACCACATCCTTTCCCACCCATACAGCCCGCTCCCCAGGTACCATCCCCTGCAACCGCAGGAGATGTAACACCTGTCCTTATACCTCCTCCCTTGATTCCATCCAGGAACCCCGACAGTCCTTCCAGGTGATACAGAGGTTCACTTGCATCTCCTCTAACCTCATCCACTGCATCTAGTGTTCCCAATAAATGTTTCTGAACATTGGCAAGAAAGAGCGTAGACTCGTCAACTATTTTGTTGAACATTTAAGCTCAACGTGCCAAGGTCTACTTGATCTCCCAGTTGCTAACTTCTTTGTCCCATTCCCATACTGATCTTTCTGTCCTAGGCCTCCTCCATTGCCAGAACGAGGCCACACACAAATAAGAGAAACAGCACCTCATATTCTGCTTGGGTAGCTTACAACCCAGTGGTGTGAACGGTGAATTTTCTAATCCTGGTTAACTTCTACCAACACCTCCCTCCCCTCCCCTCCCCTCCCCTCCATCTCCCTCTTCCCCTGCCCTGTCTCCCTTCCTCCATGTAAGGTCCATTGACCAGTTCCACAATTTGCAATGATGTATCCCTCGTGTTCTTACTGGCTCTAGCCAACAATCGGCCGATCAAGGAACCTCCTTGCCTGAGGTCATCTATTGCCGGCCCCATTTTATCTCACGCGCAGCCCCCCCCCCCCCTCCCCTGCCTAACTAGAATCAGTCTGAAGAAGGGTCCCGACTCGAAACGTCACATATCCATGTTCTCCAGAGATGCTGCCTGACCTGTTGACTCAGTAACAGCAGAAGATAGACACAAAAAGCTGGAGCAACTCAGCGGGTCAGACGACATCTCTGGAGTCAATGAATAGGTGACGTTTTGGGTCTAGACCCATCTTCAGACTCTTACTCAAGCATGTTGTGTCTATCTTTGGTATACTCTAGCATCTGCGGTCCTTTTTCATAATATTACCACCCTAATTTTAGAAGGATGCTGGCGAGTATTACCTATAACAAGAGGTTGGATACATTTATATTGGGTTTTCTCTGGAACAGCAGAGGTTGAAGGGTGACCTGATGGAAGTCTATAAAATTATGAGAGGAATAGATAGGGTCGGATGGTCGGAGACTTTTTGCCAAGGTGGAAATGTTAATTACCAGAGGGCATAATTTTAAGGTAAGAGGGGAGAAGTTCAAAGGAAGAAGAAAAAAACAAGGAACTGCAGGTGCTGGTTGACAAAGAAAGAGACACAAAGTGCAGGAGTAACTCAGCTTCTCAAGCAGCATCTCTGGAGACCATGGATAGGTAACATTTTGGATCAGGACCCTTCTCAGACTTATGTAACCTAAATAGATGAAGAATACAAAATTTAAGAACTTGTAGAACCAGTGGGGAAGTGGGACTAAATAGATTGTTCCTTTGATGGGCCGAATGGCCTCCATCTTTCCTATTGGACTATTTAATTCCATAGCAATGAAACTGCAAATAGGAAGAAATATCCAGCCTTTTGATCCGGTTTTACCTCTCCATTAGATCATGTTTGATTTCAATCTTAACTCCATCTATCTTCATACCCTTACAGGTATATCTTGAATAACAAAAAAATACTAATCTAAGATTTAACAATATTAATTGATTTAGCAGTCAAGACATCCTTTGCGTAAACAACTATTTCTGATTTCTCACCTAATTGCTTGACTTTGATTAAAATCAAAGAGCAGTTACTCCCTTTGTTCCATAATCCCCACGAGTGAAAAATATTGTTTTTACTGAACCTATCAATGCGTAAGTCACAGCCAGATCAACCTTAAATCTTCTACATCCCTGAGAATGAAAGATTGATTCAAGTAACCCCTTTTCAGTCTAATTCTTGGATCCTGGCTAATATTCGTGAATCTGCACCATACTCATCTCAAGGCCAATATAGCTTTTCTTAAAGCTATGTAGAATACTTATAACAGTCAACCAGAGATATGAATTCAACACTGCAGCCGTGAAGTTTAAATTCAGTTAATTAAATAACCTTATGGAATTTTCTGCCACAGAAGGCAGTGGAGGCCAATTCACGGGATGTTTTCAAGATAGAGTTAGATTTAGCTGTTAGGGCTAAAGGAATAGAGGGATATGGGGAAAAAGCAGGAACGGGGTACTGATTTTAGATGATCTTCTTATCGAGTCCACAAAGGGCCGCAACGTGAACGCTCTTCTCTTGGCCCCATTTTAGATGATCAGCCATGATCATATTGAATGGCAGTACTGGCTCGAAGGGCCAAATGGCCTACTCCTGCACCTATATTTCTATGTTTCTATAACCTCGAATCACATTTTAAAAAGCTTCTCACCTTAACGATGGCCATGAATCTATCAGGTTGAGATAAACCTTCACCTCACTGAAGCATGTAATTCAAGGAAGGAAATCCACACAAACCAGCCTCCCTTCCATTGACTCCATTTATACCTCACACTGCCTCGGCAAGGCCAGCAGCATAATCAAGGGTGAGTCGCACCCTGGGCCACTCTCTCTTCTCCCCTCTTCCATTGGGCAAAATGTACAGAAATGTGAATACACACACCTCCAGATTCAGGGACAGTTTCTGCCCAGCTGTTAACAGGCAACTGAACTATCCTATCACAACTGGAGAACAGTCCTGAACTACTATCTACCTTATCGCGCACCCACGGACTATCTTTGATTGGACTTTACCTTGCACTAAACTTTATTCCCTTATCATGTATCTGTAAACTGAGAATGGCTTGATTGTAATAGAAACATAGAAACATAGAAATTAGGTGCAGGAGTAGGCCATTCGGCCCTTCGAGCCTGCACCGCCATTCAATATGATCATGGCTGATCATCCAACTCAGTATCCCGTACCTGCCTTCTCTCCATACCCTCTGATCCCCTTAGCCACAAGGGTCACATCTAACTCCCTCTTAAATATAGCCAATGAACTGGCCTCGACTACCCTCTGCGGCAGAGAGTTCCAGAGATTCACCACTCTCTGTGTGAAAAAAGTTCTTCTCATCTCGGTTTTAAAGGATTTCCCCCTTATCCTTAAGCTGTGACCCCTTGTCCTGGACTTCCCCAACATCGGGAGCAATCTTCCTGCATCTAGCCTGTCCAACCCCTTAAGAATTTTATAAGTTTCTATAAGATCCCCTCTCAATCTCCTAAATTCTAGAGAGTATAAACCAAGTCTATCCAGTCTTTCTTCATAAGACAGCCCTGACATCCCAGGAATCAGTCTGGTGAACCTTCTCTGCACTCCCTCTAGGGCAATAATGTCCTTCCTCAGATTTGGAGACCAAAACTGTACGCAATACTCCAGGTGTGGTCTCACCAAGACCCTGTACAACTGCAGTAGAACCTCCCTGCTCCTATACTCAAATCCTTTTGCTATGAAAGCTAACATACCATTCGCTTTCTTCACTGCCTGCTGCACCTGCATGCCTACTTTCAATGACTGGTGTACCATGACACCCAGGTCTCGCTGCATCTCCCCTTTTCCTAATCGGCCACCATTTAGATAATAGTCTGCTTTCCTGTTTTTGCCACCAAAATGGATAATCATGTATTTGTCTTTCTGCTGACTGGTTAGCACACAAAAGCTTGTCACTGTATCTTGGTGCATGTGACAATAAGCTGAACTGAACTGATCTAGCTCATCCCAGACAACTGAAGTGCATGAATATAGACTTCAGACTTTTGAGATACAACACAGAACCAAGTCCTGCAACCCACTGAGTCTGCACCAACCAGCAATCACCCCATACACAAACTCCCTGGTCAATTCGTCCCTTCCCACCCAAACCACCCCCTCCCCCGGTACTTTCCCTTGCAACTGCAGGAAATGCTACACTTGTCGCTTTACCTCCCCCCTCGACTCCATCCTAGGGCCCAAGCAGTCTTTCCAGGTGAGGCAGAGGTTCACCTGCACCTCCTCCAACCTCATCTATTACATTCGCTGTTCCAGGTGTCAACTGTTCTACATCGTTGAGACCAAGTGCAGGCTTGGCGATCGCTTCGCCCAACACCTCCGCTCAGATCACAATCACCGACCTGATCTCCCGGTGGCTCAGCACTTTAACTCCCCCTCCCATTCTGAATCCAACCTTTCTGTCCTGGGCATCCTCCATGGCCAGAGTGAGTCCCACCGTGAATTGGACTGTGCCACCTAAGTTGACCCTTAATTGTCCTTTGAATTGACTGAGCAAACCATTCAATTGTACCAATGCTGCTATGCTCGGATTGGAGTAGTCCAACAAGATAGTTTACTGCCACCTCCTAATGGACAATTGGGGACTACCTACAGATGTTGTCCTTGCCTGTGACACTAACATCCTGCGTAATAAGAAACTGCACATGCTGGTTTAAACTGAAGATAGACACAAAAAGCTGGGGTAACTCAGTGGGACAGGCAGCATCTCTGGAGAGAAGGAACGGGTGACATTTTGGGCCGAGACCCTTCTTCAGACTGGTTATATATACACCAGTATCCTGTATAAGAATGGACATGCAATATCATCGAACGAAGGTTTTGTGCTTTGAGCACAAATGTTTCCCTTTGTATTCAGGTCTTTTAGTTATAAAGCCATTCAAAGAGAGAAGATGGTCATCTGTGAAAAGGTGAAGACCAAGGTTGTCAAGGTAACAATTATTTTAAAAACCTGCAATTGGATAGAAAAGGAAATGAAGAAATAAATTGAAACAGAGAGGTCCAGCCGTCTCTGACAAATCGGAGAACCCTCCTCTAATCTCCCATCCCCTCAGAAAATAATGGTGGGGTCACCAAATATTGTTCCATTCAGTATTCTAGCTGGACAGAACATAAGCTGCTGTTCCTCAAGCCTATGTTGGGCATCTGTGGAGCAAAGCAGGAGGTCAAGTCGAGTCAACACCAACAACCAGCGATCACCCCATACACAAACTCCCTGGTCAATTTGTCCCTTCCCACCCAAACCACCCCTTCCCCGGTACTTTCCCTTGCAACAGCAGGAAATGCTACACTTGTCGTTTTACCTCCCCCCTCGACTCCATCCAAGGACCCAAGCAGTCTTTCCAGGTGAGGCAGAGGTTCACCTGCACCTCCTCCAACCTCATCTATTTCATCCGCTGTTCCAGGTGTCAACTGCTCTACATCGGTGAGACCAAGCGCAGGCTTGGCGATCGCTTCGCCCAACACCTCGGCTCAGATCGCAATCACCGACCTGATCTCCTGGTGGCTCAGCACTTCAACTCCCCCTCCCGTTCCGAATCCGACCTTTCTGTCCTGGGCCTCCTCCATGGCCAGAGTGAGTCCCACCACAAATTGGAGGAACAGCATGTCGAGTTTATTTCCATGTGCTTAAGTACGGTGAGGTACAGGTACACTGAGTACACTTGCTTCCAGCCACAACACAGACACATAGACCAAAACAACAGACAAAAACAAATAAGGCATCAATTCTACGTAAATTACATGTAAAATTTCTCAAGGAAAGGTTGTACAAAGAACGAGCCATTAACACAAAAGTCATCAGAGAGCTACTCATTAGAAAACAAATTTCATTGGAAACCAAATGTAGACAAAAATGCTGGAGAAACTCAGCAGGTGAGGCGGCATCTATGGAGCGAAGGAATAGGTGACGTTTTGGGTCGAGACCCTACTTCTTCCGGATACTTAGAAAGAAAAGTGAAATTTCTACCGAAATGGAAAAGATCTCGGAGATTGAGCATGTGGATTTGGCGTGGCAATGAATCAAAGGAAGAAATGCAGCCGGCAGCCGTACATGTAAATGGATCCATTCCGATTGGACAACTGCGACCATCGGCCATTCCGATTGGACATCTGCGAGTATTGGGCATTGTGACATCACACGACGGAACGAATCAAAAGGCAGAAAGGCAGCCGGACGGCAGCCGGACGGCAGGCGGCAGGCACAGAGTTTTAATAGTATACTAGACCAATGGCAGACCCGTTGGGTCTGCTCCCCCAACGCAGCCGTTCCCTACCTGTAGCCCCCACGGGAGACGTGGTCCTTGAAGTCGGGTCCGTTTCCCCAATGTGCGATTGCGGGGAGGGGCGGGGCAGCATCACACACACCAAGCACCCCCACACACAGTTTTAAAAGTATAATCCCCCAACGCAGCCGTTCCCTACCCGTAGCCCCCACGGGAGACGTGGTCGTCGAAGTAAAGCTGTCCCCGAAAGGCCGTTTTTAAATGGCATCTCTTGAGGTTGAGATGCGGGCGCCAGCAGCCTTTATGGTCGCTGGCCAGCAGGAGGCGACAACATGAGTGAGGGGGGGGGGGGAGAAGGATTTGATTAAAAACGTGTACTTAAAGACGACGAAATGTAATGAGGAGCGGATACTTAGAAAGAAAAGCAAAATCTCTAGCGAAATGGAAATGATGTCGGAGATTGAGCGTCTGGATTCGGCGTGGCAATGAATCAAAGGAAGAAATGCAGCCGGCAGATTCCGATTGGACATCTGCGAGCATCGGCCATTCCGATTGGACATCTGCGAGCATCGGCCATTCCGATTGGACATCTGCGAGTATTGGGAACGAATCAAAAGGCAGATAGGCAGCCAGCCAGACGGCAGGCGGCAGGCACAGAGTTTTATAGATAGATAGATAGATAGATAGATAGATAGATAGACAGACAGATAGATAGATAGATAGACAGATAGATAGATAGATAGATAGATAGATAGATAGATAGATGTGTAGTAAGGAACGACAGATGCTGGTTCAAACCGAAGATAGAAACAAACAGCCGGAGTAACTCAGCGAGACAGGCAGCATTTCTGGAGAGAAGGAACGGGTGACGTTTCGGGTCAAGACTGAAGAAAGGTCTCGACCCGAAACGTCACCTGTTCCTTCTCTCCAGAGATGCTGCAAGTCCGGCTGAGTTACTCCAGCTTTTTGTGTCTGTTTTCAGGTTTATAGGTTAAATGGCTTCCGTAAATTTTCCCTAGTGCATAGGACAGAGCTAGCGTACAGGTGATCACTGGTCGGCATGGACTCAGTGGGCCGAAGGCCCATCACTAACCTAAACAGCCTGGGGAGATGTGTTCTCGGTCACCATTTCGAAGAATATCTCTGTTCAGTCCACAAAGGCAAGCCTGAGTTTCCAGTCATCTGTCTATTCCCACCTTGACCCCAGTCATCAGTTATCAGTCAGACATCAGTCTGAAGAAGGGTCTCGACCCGAAACGTCACCCATTCCTTCTCTCCAGAGGCCATGGGGGGGGGGGGGGGCGAATAGCCTACTCCTGCACCTATTTTCTACGTTTCTATGTTTCAGCTTTCTACATTGCTCCATTGAATCCCTAAGTAAGTTAGCGAGGCAGCACCCTATATCTCCTCCCCCCCCTCCCCTCCCCTCCCCCATGGCCACAGTGAAACTCTCTGGGCCTAGGGAACTTAACATTGAATTCAACAAGGCCAGGCTATAGCTCTGAATTTTTTCCTCTCCCATCCCCACACTCCCGCGAGTCAAGGCCCAGAGCCGTCAGGCCTACGTTAACCCAGTTATCCCCAGGATCATTCTTGTGAAATATTCCTTAACCCTCTCTAGCCAGCACATCTGTCCTCGGACAGGGGACCCCAAACCGTTCACGATACTGTAAATTGTGAGCAGTTTACTCGTAAAAACTGTTTTATTCCTTTGAGTTTTAAATCATTTCGCTTTTCAATCCAGTCTCCAATAACTGTGGGGGGTTTTTTTAAACTTTGGTCTGATCCTAATTACAGTCAATGTTCTCTCTCTCTCTCTCTCTCCCTTTCCCCTGAAACATAACATAATGGGGTTTTTTTCCCCCCCTGTTCCACTTCTGATGAACGATCCTTGACATATGATGTTGATTCCGTTTCTCTCTCCACTGATGCCGCGTGGCCTCCCGAGTGCTTCCAGCATTTTCCGTTTTTGTAAAAAAAGATCATTAGCAATTCTCAGATGAGCTATCAAATCCAACCCTTACAGAAGAGATTGAAAAATCAATGCTAATTTCTACAATGAAAAACCAATATGACAAGGAAGGCAGTAAATGAAAAAAAAAAAGGCAGATGTTTCCAAGGACAATGATCTGCAGAAAAATGACTCAGTTTTTGTGCGACGTGTCATGTCTTTTCTTAACTCTTAACAGCCCTCCAAGCTTAGACCAATCTTTATTTTTTACCAGACAAAATATGTAGGAAGGCACTGTGGATGCTGCCTTACACCAAAGATAAAGGTTTCAAAGGTCTTTTATTGTCACATTAAGGTTCAGTGGTACGCGAATTACCATACAGCCATACGAAAAAAAAAGCAACAAGACACACAAATACAAAAAGTCACAGCTGATTCCCCACATTCCTCACTGTGATGGAAGGCAAAAAAGACCAGACTTCTTCCTCTTTATTTCTCCCGCGGTCATGGCAGTCGAACCATCCGTCCGGGCGCTCAAAGCTTCCGCAGCCGGTGGTCAAAGCTCGCGCGTCGGGGCGGCGGAACTCCCGCGGCTTGGTGTTCCCGATGTCAGTCTCTGGCCAGAGACCAGGGGCTCCATGATGCAAGGCCGCAAGCACCCACGGTTGTAGCTCCGAGGTCGATCTCCAGCAATGGGATCGTGGGCCCCGCGGTGTTAAAGTCCCGTAGGCATCCACGGTGCAGCCCTCCAGCAGAGGCCGCCAACTCCTCGATGTTAGGCCGCAGTGCGGAAGGAGATACCATACGGAAAAAAATCGCATCTCCGTCATGGTAAGAGATTAGAAAAAGTTTTCCCCAACCCACCCTCCTCCAACCCCCACATCAAACAAGCTAATGAACACTAAAAACATACATTTAACACATACTATTTAAGCTCAAACAAGCAAAGGACAGACAGACTGTTGGCGAGGCAGCCATTGCTGGCACCACCCGATCTCTCAGTTTGAAGAAGGGTGTCAACCCGAAACGTCACCTATTCCTTTTCTCCAGCGATGCTACTTGACCCGCTGAGTTACAACAACATTTTGTGATGAAGTAGAATTTAAAAATTGAGAAGACAGTTTTATTTTTTTTTCTCAGGATCCCAAACTCATTGCATTGTATCCATCTTGAGTTTTGTTTAGAGATACCTGGGCCCTTTGGCCCACTGGGTCCGCACCGACCAGCGATCACCGCATATTAACATTATCCTACACAGACTTGGGCCAATTTTTACATTTACCAAGCCAATTTATTTACAAACCTGTACGTCTCTGGAGTGTGGGAGGAAACCGAAGATCTCAGAGAAAACGCACGTGGTCATGAGGAGAACGTACAAACTCCGTACAGACAGCATCCATAGACGGGATCATACCCGGGTCTCTGGTGCTGCAAAGGCAGCAACTCTACCGTGCCGCATCTAAGTTATTAATTTCAACCTTGTTTTACTTGGTTATATTGATTGAGCGACTAATTGAATGATTGATTGATTGATTGCAAGATATAGCATGGAAACAGGCCTTTCATCCCATCGAGCCCATGCCGACCATCGATCACCCGTTCACTCTCGTTCTCCCATCCAAATTTCACACCTTTCCTGGACTTCCTTCGGGCCAATTAACCTACAAGTCCGCATGTCTATGGGATCATTAGGAGCAGAATTTGGTCCATCGGCCCATCAAGTCTACTCCGCCATTCAATCATGGCTGATCTATCTCTCCCTCCTAACCACATTCTCCTGCCTTCTCCCCATAACCTCTGTCATTGTAATTGTAATTAATTTATTAGCCAAGTATGTAAGCATACAAGGAATTTGCCCTCGTGGAGCCATGTCCCCCATAAAACACTGAGATCACTGCACTCACGGCACTCCTTCCGAGTCCTCACCAGTGCAGGCAGCACTTCCATTGTGTTTTTTTCAGCGACCTCACGTTCCCCACTGCGATGGAAGGCAAATAACCAATACCATCTTTCCCCCTTTTCTCCCGCGGCCGGGGCAATTGAATCTTCCACAGTCGGGGCGATCAAAGTTCCCGCGATCTGGGTGGTCGAAGCTCCTGCGGTTGGAGCTCTAAGTGACACCTGTACTAATTAAGAATCTATCTATCTCCGCTTTCAACATATCCACTGACTTGGCCTGCACAGCCGTCTGTGGCAAAGAATTCCACAGATTCACCACACTCTGCCGAAAGAAATTTCTCCTCATCTCCTTCCTAAAAGAACGTCCTTTAATTCTGAGGGTATGACCTCTAGTCCTAGACTCTCCCACTAGTCGAAACATCCTCTCCAGTGGGAGGAAACCGGAGCACCCGGAGGAAGCCCATGCAGTTGCAGGGAGAACTTGCAAACTCAGACGGCACCCAAGGTCAGGATCGAACCCGGCTCTCTGGCACTGTAAAGGGCCTGTCCCACTTGGGCGCCATTTGCGCGTCACGAAGCACGACGCGTGCATCGTGCCATGCACGTGATGCGCGCATGGTGCGTGGTGACGTAGGCAGTGACGCACGGTCGCGTGCCTTGCCCCAGGATTTTGGGATGTACAAAATCTTCGCGCACCATCTGCTTGATGCGCAAATGACACCCAAGTGGGATTGGCCCTTAAGTCAGCAGCTTTACCAGCTGCGCCGCTGTGCTGCCCTTACTGAAAACAACATTTCATTTGCCAGAAAACTTCTCAAACCTTCGAATTCGTGGCAACGTTCTGGCTTCTTTACCCTTCACAAGACAAGACAATATACTTCCTGATTATGCTCTTTTACAGTGGCCTTGCTTTAATTTATAGATTGTGTTCCCTTTGGATTTCCCACCAGAGGGAATTACCACACAGAAACTCTTTATTGGTTTAAAGACCTTGATTTAATGTGCCCTCATCTTCTAAATTGAAAGAACGATAAATCAAATTTAAAGAAATGTTTTTGTAACTTAACCCTTTCAGTTCCCTTGGTGATTAAGTGCATGATAAGAAGCTTAATGGATAGTTTTAAATGTGAGCGGGTCATTTGACTGAAATATCCCAGACATCAATCAATATAATTACAATATGAAATTAATAGTATGGAGTTTTCAAGAATTAAATCAATATTAATGCAATCACTGGTGATCCATTTAGACTGTGGGGTTTACCTCACCAATATTACTTGAAGATGGATGTCCACTCAAAACCTGATACACACAAAAAAATAAGAGTGCTGTGGAATTTTGTACAGAAGAAGGTACAGAATAATCAAGCATCATGATGGTTTATGCCAAACATCTCTAAACTACACAGTTAGTCAGTCTGAAAACCCGAAAGGTCACCCATTCCTTCTCTCCAGAGATGCTGCCTGTCCCGCTGAGTTACTCCAGCATTTTGGGTCTATCTTCAATTTAAACCAGCATCTGCAGTTCCTTCACACACAGCTAATTTAGTTTAGTTTAGTTTAGAGATACAGCATGGAAACAGGCCCTTCGGTCCACCAAGTCTGTGCCGACTATTGGATCGAGGGCATTCGATCCAATTTGTGATCCCAGCTACAAAGACAGATGTATACAGCAATTCGTTCTTCCCCCGCACAATTAAAGCATGGAATAATCTCCACCCAACTATAGTTACCCAACCAGATGCAACTAAATTTAAAGTAGCTCTTTCTTCCCAATAACCCTTTCTGGCTTAAGCCCTCCCTTCACCACCTCCCGTTTAAATTCCATTTGGAATAATTTGGAGGACCAAGAAACCAAGAACCATGTCCAACGATCACCCATACGCTAGTTCCATCCTGCACACCAAGGAGAATTTACAGAAGCCAATTAATCTTCAAACCTGGAATGTTTTTGGAATGTGGGAGGAAACTGGAGCAACCGGAGGAAACTCACAGTCACAAGGAAACGTGAATACTCCGTAAAGACAGCACCCGTCGCCTGGATCGAACCTGGCTCTGTGGTGCTGTAAGGCAGCACCTCTACTGCTGTCATGGTCGTATGCTCTACTTTCTGAGAGTACAGTCCAAATACTTGATGAAGTCAGAACTGGCGAGCGAGCCCATCAGCAAATGACTTCAATCTATCAGCCACTGAGCTGTACCTACCACCATAACAGCCAAAATATTATTGATCATTACACATAAAGACAGTTTCAGGCCCAGCAACATACTTGAAGTTGTTTTTGTGGATTGATATTGACACAATTGGAGCAATCGCCCTGACAGCATCTGAAAGAGAGATGGAGAAAGGAGAGATAGGACAGGTTTGGAGGGACATGGGCCAAACATAGGCAAGTGGGACTAGTGCAGCTGGGACAAGTGGGCCAGTGTGGGCGAGTTGGGCCAAAGTGCCTGTTACCACACTATATGACTCTATAGAGAGAGAGAGATGAAGGTAACACTCAGATGAATAATTCCTTTGTCATCTCTACCCCCTCTGCTTTTTACAACAATACGTGCTGGTATATATTTTTTAACTTATCTGGTTCTGAAGAACAGTGATCTCTGAAAGATCAACTCTGCTTATCTCTCCGCTGGATACTGCTTGAACTGATGAATATTTTCAGCATTTTCTGTCTTTATTTCTGACTTCCAGTAGTGCCGTGTTTATAAATAGCAACTTTCATTTCCCCAGTTCCAACTTTTTTTTCTCACAGCCAGGATTTTGTAAGTAATGCCTACACTCCATCTTGTATTGTGACCATAATTCATTCCGTTTGTTCCTTTCTAGATCCAATCCACAAGGTGACCCCGCTCCTTCAGTGCCCTGGCACTTTAATGCTCCCCGTATCTGCTTCAGTGACCTCCTGCACTGTTATAATGAGGCCCAGTGTGAAGAACAGCAACGGCTCGCCTCTGGGCACATTCCAGACTTTGTGAATCAATACCGCATTCTCCCACCTCCAATCAGTCATTTCCCCAATCCATATCAGAACGGGCCACTCTTGGGCTACGAGTCATTTGTCTGTGAAGCGGATCAGTTTACCCCTCTCCATTAGGGCATCCTGACCATCTGTTTGCGATACATCACACTCCTGAAGAAGGGTCTCGACCCGAAAAACATCACCCATTCCTTCTCTCCAGAGATGCTGCCTGTTCCCGCTTGAGTTACTCCAGCTTTTTGTGTCACACTTCTATCATTCCCTTTCGTGGTCCCATTCGAAACTCACACCCAAAGCAACCGAGTCTCAACCTATCACAGATATTTCCTGTCATTTTGTACCTCAATCTGCCTCGGCAAGGCCAGCAGCACAATCAAGGACAAGCCGCACCCTGGCCACTCCCTCTTCTCCCCTCTCCCATCGGGAAGAAGATATAGAAGTGTGAAGACTCACATCTCCAGATTCAGGGACAGTTTCTTCTCAGCTGTTATCAGGCAACTGAATCATCCTACCACAACTAGAGAGCAGTCCTAAACTACTATCTGCCTCATTGGTGACCCTTGGACCATCTTTGATTGGACTTTACTGGCTATACCTTGCACAAAACGCTATTCCTTTATCATGTATCTATTCACTGTTAAATCTTTCAACATGCTGAATCTTTAAATTCCTGCCTGGTCCGTTATTCCTGTTTTAGAGGAGATTGAAAGATTAGAATGGGTAGCTCATATCAGTGCCTTTCGCAGGGAAACATGGCAACAGGTGATGGCCGAGGGTTGAATTTGCAATTGGAAACTTGTGAGTAGTGGTGCCCCACAGTGCCAGTGTTGGCATCCTTAAGAAATGAGGAAGAGAGTTCAGTGCCTCGATATTTCAGCATTGAAGACTCTTTATGAGAACGAGTCTGAAGAAGGGTTTCGGCCCGAAACGTCGCCTATTTCCTTCGCTCCATAGATGCTGCTGCACCCGCTGAGTTTCTCCAGCAATTTTGTGTACCTTCGATTTTCCAGCATCTGCAGTTCCTTCTTGAACAAATAAATAAAATTGTTTGCTTCAAGTTGCAGAGCAAGTGGTTGAATTGGGTGAGCTTCAGTTTCAGTTTCAGTCCTCATAGGCTCCAAAGCCACACTTAGCAAAATCAATAACCCCACTCTCACCATCGACGGCACCACTGTCTCCCCATCTCCCCAGGCCCGCAACCTTGGCGTGATCTTTGATTCCACCCTCTCCCTTGAGCCTCACATCCGCCATGTCATTAAAACCTCCTTCTTTCATCTCCGCAACATCACCAAACTCAGACCCTCTCTCACACCGCCTGCTGCTGAAAGACTCATCCATGCCTTCATCTCCTCCCGACTGGACTATTGCAACTCACTTCTCCTTGGCATCAGCTCCACCTACATCAACCGACTCCAACTGGTCCAGAACGCAGCCGCCCGACTCATCACCCACACCAAATCCTGGCATCACATCACTCCAGTCCTCAAAAAACTTCACTGGCTTCCCGTCTCCCACCGGATCACCTACAAAATCCTGGTCCTCACCTACAAAGCCCTCCACCATCTGGCCCCCACATATCTCATTGACCTCCTCTCCCCCTACCAACCCTCACGGTCCCTCAGATCCACATCAGCCGGTCTCCTCTCCATCCACAAGTCCAACCTCCGCAGTTTTGGGGACAGAGCCTTCTCCAGGGCAGCTCCCAGGCTCTGGAACTCCCTCCCCCAACTGATCCGCAATTCCGTGTCCCTCCCCATCTTCCAGTCCCGCCTCAAGACCCATCTCTTCACCTCTGCCTATCCTTAGCCCCACGTCCCCGTCCCTTTTCATCTGTGCATTAATTGCCTCATGCTGTGTTTTGTATTGAATTCTGTCTTTACTTTGTGTACTAGTCATGTCTCTACTATTTATTTCATTCCCCTTACATGTTTTTCCTATACATGCTCAATTTTTGTAAGGTGTCCTTGAGACTCTTGAAAGGCGCCCATAAATAAAATGTATTATTATTATTATTATAGTTTAGTTTACTGTCACGTGTAGCGAGGTACACTGAAAAGCTTTTTCAATCATGCTAACCAGTCAGCGGAAAGACAATACTAGATTACAATCGAGCCAGTGCATATCTGAGGAAGGATGTGCCAGCTCTGGAGAGGGTCCAGAGGAGGTTTACAAGAATGATCCCAGGAATGAGTGGGTTAACATATGATGAGCGTTTGTCGACACTGGGCCTGTACTCGCTGGAGTTTAGAAGAATGAGGGGGGACCTCATTGAAACATACAGAATAGTGAAAGGCTTGGATCGAGTGGATGTGGAGAGGATGTTTCCACTAGTGGGAGAGTCTAGAACTAGAGGTCATAGCCTTAGGACGTTCTTTAAGGAAGGAGATGAGGAGAAATTTCTTTAGGCAGAGGGTGGCCAATCTGTGGAATTCTTCGCCACAGAAGAGTGTGGGGGCCAAGTCAGTGGATATTTTAAAGGCAGAGATAGATAGATTCTTGATTAGTACAGGGTCAGAGGTTACGGGGAGAAGGCAGGAGAATGAGGTAGGAGGGAAAGATATATCAGCCATGATTGAATGCAGAGTAGACTTGATGGGCCGAATGGCCTAATTTGTACTATTCCTTATGACCTTATGATCTTACGAGGCTTTTAGATCGGCATACAGTATGGGCATGCAGGGAATGGAGGGATATGGAACATGAGTAGGCAGAAGAGCCAAGTTTAATTTGGCACCCTATTCCACACCGACATCGTGAAGGGCCTGTGTTGGTGTTGTACAATCCACTGAGTCAACAATGCCAATGCTATAGATGTGACGAGTTTTGATCTATTTTTATACGCACTGTGTAGGAAAGAACTATATTTACTGTACAGTCTGTTAAGGAAAATTAAATCCCAGAGTGATGAAAACATAAAGGGATTATAGAGTCTTATTCTTCACTATTTTGTTAATTGGACTTTAATGCTGTAAGGCAGTAGGATGAGGTTCTTCAACTGAGTCTTGTACTCCTGCGGAGAGAATACAGCAGAGGTCATTGATTGACAAAGAATATTTGGCAGTCAACACTGGTGTTATAAAAACCACTTCCAAAACACAGACGACAAGGATTAGTTTGTAATGGAGAATATGAAAGTAATAAGCAATGATCAGTTGAAGTTTGAAGGATCTGTGATTAGTCACTGGAAGTATTAATTAATTGCACATCACATTTGGCGTAAATGAGCACATTTTAAAAATTCATTTGTCGATGTAGGCTTCAATTCAATTGTGGCCCATTCCTAATTGCTTTTGGGAAAGTGGTAACGATCAGTCTTATTGAATTAATGCAGTCTTTGTGATGAGTTCCAGGATTTTGACCCAGCATTAATGGGGGAAGATATCGCTGAGCCAAGTGGGTGTGTGTCCTAAAGCCCTGTCCCACGGTACGAGTTCTTTCAAAGAGTTCTCCCTAGTTTGCCCTGATTCGAACTCAGAGATTTACGGTAATGGCCGCTCGTCGGTACTCGGGGATCTCGTGGACATTTTTCAACATGTTGAAAAATCTTCACGAGTCTTCCCGAGCTTACCCCGTTTCCCGAGTACCTGCCGTTAGCGTTACGAGCCGCTAAGAGATGTCCCCGAGCTCCGAAGTACCCGCTACGTTCATTCTCCATGAGTTTGATTGTTTTTTAAACTTGGGAGAGCTCTTGAATGAACTCGTACAGTGGAACAGGGCCATTAGAAGGAATCTTAACTGGACAGATGGCCGCCCAAGTCTTCCGTTCCTTGGCGAGTGTGGTGACAACCTTATCAATGGCTGTCCATAAGACTCACCTCTCCACCCTGTGCAACTCCACCCACTATTTAAAAACAATGCAGCCACAAAATAGCTTCACTACTTGAAGTGACAACGAGCAACCTCCTTTCTATTAATTCCATTTACACCTCACTGCAGCCACAGTGAAAAAAGCCCAGCAGAGACTGTACTTCATCAGGCTGCTCAGAAAAGCTGGTCTGCACTGTCGCCCTCTCACCCAGGTCTACAAAGGACTGATAGAGAGCATCCTCACCACAGGCATCACGGTGTGGTATGGAAACACCACACAGACAGAGAGGAAGGCTCTGCAAAGAGTCATAAAGACTGCAGAGAGGATCATCAGAACTGAACTCCCCTCCATGGACACAATCTACACACAGCGCTGTCAAAAAAGAGCAGAGAGAATCATCAGAGACACACTACATCCAGCTCACTCCCTGCTCAAACACAAAAACTGCACATACAACCTCAGGCACAGACGAGCGGACAGTATCGCCACAAATAGAACACGCTTTTTTAAGAGCTTCTTCCCTGCAACAGTGAGACTCTTGGCCAAAACAAAACAAAATGAACTGATGTCCTGATATAGGGTTTGTGCAAGTTACAATGCTCTCACTTTCCCCTTTGTATAGGGTTTTAGGCATTTTCTTTTTTTATTTCTGGAGTGGTATGTGTTTTTTATGGATTATGTGTCTTCTGTGTGTCTTTTTAATTTTTTTAATTTTTAATTTTAATTTTTCATTTGACTTGACTTGACTCTCTGAATAGCCGCACAAGAGTTCCTATGTGTGTAAGCACAAATGGCAAATAAAGTTTTTGACCTTAGACGCCACCCCATGAAGGCCAACAGCATAATCAAGGACGAGTCACAACCGCGACCACTCCCTCTTCTCCCCTCTCCCATCAGGCAAAAGGTATGGAAGTGTGAAAACACACACCTCCAGATTTAGGGACAGTTTCTTCCCAGCTGCTATCAGGCAACTGAATCATCCTACCACAACCAGAGAGCAGTACTGAACTATTATCTACCTCTGATGTCCCTCAGACTATACTTGATCGCACTTTACTGATTTTACCTTGCACTAAAAGAGGGGAGTGGTGGCGCCTAACGGCAGTGGCTCGACTACAGTCGTCTGTCTTTTTTTATTTTTTGTCTTGTTAAATGTATGTTTTTGAGTCCGTTTTTATGATTTTTTTTTAGCTGTGTATATGTGGGGGGGGGGGGGGGGGGGGGCGGTGGGGGAAACCGTTTAATCTCTTCCCTGTGCGGGGACCCGACTATTCCCTGTCGGGTCTTGGATGTCGTTGGGCCTAACATCGTGGAGCCGGCGGCGACCTCCGGCCGGGACTAACCTGAGGGCTCCAGTTGCAGAGCCTGCTGAACTGACATCGCGGAGCTGGCCAACTTCGGAGCGGGAAGAGCTGTGGAGGCGTGCGGCTGCGACCCGACTTTTGGAGTTCGGAGGCACCGGCCGCAGACCCGGTGGACGGGAACATCGGGAGCTCGCAGTTCCCTGGTGGGAGACCGCTTTTCCGAGCTCCACAACGGCGACTTCTCCCGCTGGAATCGCGGGTTTGAAGGACATGGAGCCGGGGCCTAACATCGCCCGGCGTGGCTTAAACGGCCTCAGGACTTACCATCGCCCGCCAGGGGGCTTTAACATCGGAGCCCCAGTTCGCCTCGACACTGCAGTTGGACTGCTGGACCACGGGAGAAGGAACAAAGGGAAGAGATAAAGACTTTGCCTTCCATCACAGTGAGAAGATGTTGGAGACTCACTGTGATGGATGTTTATGTAAACTATGTTAAGTGTGGGTCTTGGATTGTGTTTGTAATGTAAAAAAACTGTAGAAATTGAATTTCGTTCAAACCCAGGTTTGAATGACAATAAATAGCATTCTATTCTATTCTATTCTATTCTATAAGTCATTCCCTTATCATGTGTCTATACACTGTAAATGGATTGATTGGAATGATGTATTGTCTTTCAACTGACTGGTTAGCATACAACAAAAAAGCTTTTCACTGTACCTCGGTACACGTGACAATATACTAAACTGATCTAGATCATATCTATATAATCTAAATTGACTTGCCACTCCCAGCTAATCACCAGCAGGAAAGCCGAGTGCCATCTTCATTCCATTCTTCTGCTCAAAACCTGCCCCCAAGAAAGAAAATTACTCAGCAAAAAGAAAAACATATGTCTATTCACCATTATCAATGGGTACTGTACCTGCTCCAAGGACAATTATTCGCCCTGTGACTTGAATATCATAACTCTCTACAGGTGTCTGGGGTTACGGGGAGAAGGCAAGAGAATGGGGTAAAGAAGGAAAGATAGATCAGCCATGATTGAATGGAGCAGACTCGATGGGCCGAATGGCCTAATTCTGCTCCCATCACTTATGCACTCTCAAGAATCTGGCATTTTACTACATCCATCTGCTTTTTGGATGATTGTTCAGGTCAAAGCCAATTGAAAAGCCTCGTCCTATTGACTTTAATAAATCCAATTAACAAAATAATGAAGAATAATACTCCATAATCTCTCCAGCCCATTTAGATACAAGTTCATGATCTCACAGTACACACGAGGCAGAGCAGGAAACTCCCCAGATATTTTACCAACAACTCAAGCCATCAAAAAACAAACATTAACCAGTCTATTTGTGGAATGTGCTGGTTTCGAAGGACTATATTTACTTACATACAAAAGGCATCTGTACACCATTTGCAGTACATTTTTCTCAAGATATTCCAGACTTATAAAAATGCAAATCTTTTCCTTAAATCCTACAACCATCAGTCGCAGTGAAATTTGGTTACTTTCCAATTTATGAATTTAAATTGGACTTCATACAATTTGTCAGGTAACCTGAGAAAGGAATTGCCATGGATTTCGGGAGGGACCTGACTTACTTTAACCTTTGGAATTCCAGGATCCAATCACCCGTCTGAAGCAAGTAATAATATGTATAGAACCCAAAAAGTTGGAGTAACTCAGCGGGCCAGCCGGCATCTCTGGAGAAAAGGAATAGGTGACGTTTCGGGTGGAGACCCTTCTTCAGACTGATATAACGATATGTATCATTAAACTGTTTAAGAAGGAACTGCGGTTGCTGCAGACTGCAGATCAGTCTGAAGAAGGGTCTCGACCCGAAACGTCACCTATTTCCTTCGCTCCATAGATGCTGCCTCACCCGCTGAGTTTCTCCTGTATCATTAAACTGTTCACCCTGTACTCTGTCCAAGTATTCTGTGTTTGCAAAGAAATAGGAACTTGTACCATGATAGCACTCTTCACAACTGCATGCCATCTCAAAGGCAATGACGTACTTATAGGGTAGCGAGTGTTTTCATGTAGGAAGCCTAGTTGTCAGGTTGCACACTGCAACCTCCCATGTGACAGTAGAACAATGACTTAACATGCTTCCTGAGTGATAATTGTAGATGATTACCTATCTGTCCATGTCACTGTGGTGAACTCCCCTATCCTTCGTTGATTTAGATTCATTTAGTTTAGAGATGGAGCGTGGAATCCAACCTCTCGGCCCACCGAGTCCAACATCCTAAACTGCTTCCTGGGGTCAAGGAAAGAGCGTTCATGTCGCGACCCTGTTTCCACCAATCTTTCCACCACCACGCACAAGAAGCACAAGAAGCGCAAGACAGACATCATTGTATGCGGATGGCCGAGAAGTGTCTTCAGCTGAACAACTTCTAATCATGAGTGTGGACTCGACACGTCTTAAGGGATTCTTAAGGGGTTGGACAGGCTAGATGCAGGAAGATTGTTCCCGATGTTGGGGAAGTCCAGAACAAGGGGTCACAGTTTAAGTAAAAGGGGGAAGTCTTTTAGGACCGAGATGAGAAAAACATTTTTCACACAGAGAGTGGTGAATCTGTGGAATTCTCTGCCACAGAAGGTAGTTGAGGCCAGTTCATTGGCTATATTTAAGAGGGAGTTAGATGTGGCCCTTGTGGCTAATGGGATCAGGGGGTATGGAGAGAAGGCAGGTACAGGATACTGAGTTGGATGATCAGCCATGATCATATTGAATGGCGGTGCAGGCTCGAAGGGCAGAATGGCCTACTCCTGCACCTATTCTCTATGTTTCTATGTTTCTATGACAAGAAGAAGAAGCTGGTTCCTTTCACCATAAGGTCAGAGGTCCACTCATGATTGTGTAATGACTGCTTTCATTCACAAATTGAAACAATCCATACCTACAGGAGGCAAGACCGAGACATTAGACAATAGGTCCAACCTGAAATGACATCCATCCTTTTTCTTCAGAGACGCTGCCTGACTGGCTGAGTTACTACAGCACTTTGTGCCTTTGGTATAAACCATCACCTGCTGTTCTTGTTTCGACTAGACCTAGACCAT
Organism: Amblyraja radiata; assembly: GCF_010909765.2. Taxonomy (NCBI): domain Eukaryota; kingdom Metazoa; phylum Chordata; class Chondrichthyes; order Rajiformes; family Rajidae; genus Amblyraja; species Amblyraja radiata. The sequence continues at coordinate 8,418,672 of NC_045982.1, read as the reverse complement.
GTTCAGGCATAGGGTCATGTGGCAAGTAACATTAGTCCACCTGAAGTGTCAGATTTTAAATCAGCTCCAAGAGAGTTCTGTGTAGGAAGGAACTGCAGATGCTGGTTTAAACTGAAGATAGACAGAAAAGCTGGAGTAACTCGGCGGGTCAGACTGCATCTCTGGAGAAAAGGAATAGGTGACGAAGAAAGGTCTCGACCCGAAACGTTACCTGTTGCTTTTCTCCAGAAATGCTGTCTGACCCACTGAGTTACTCCAGCTTCTTTTGTCTAAGAGGGTCCTGTGACTATTTTTGGATATCCATAGATGTTAGCAGCAGCCACACCATCAGTATCCCGCGGGGCAACATTAACCAGAACCTCAGACAGACCAGCCTCACACACATGGTGGCGACAGGAGCTGATCAGGGGTTGTGTATCCAGTGTCTCACCCTTGCTGAGAGGAGTACAGATCCATTCCTGTACTTAACTATACTCTCAACATTTGCTTCTGCTGCACTTGGTCCCTTTACGACCTTTTTTGCAGTCAAGTCACCGCTGTGCGTGTATGCCTTCATGAATCACTTCCAGTGTCGTGATGCTTGGGGCCAGAGGCGCTGAAGGTGAGGAGTTATATTTTCCAGCCTTGCCTCTGATGGGCTACTATCACCTAAATAACCCTTCGTAACATTGCATTCCCAGAGTGACAAGGCAAAGTGGAATCGTTCAACCATCACAGTACCAGGGCATTGCACTATTCAGGTCACAGGAGGAACTCACCCGAGCTTTGCCTGAACTTTGCTCATGAACTTTCTCGAGTTTTGTTGAATGTGAGGTCTTTCCAGTGCTTGAATCTCACAAGAGTTATTTTGATTTGGACCGAGTGCCTGGTATTTCAATCTGTTAATATAAGCAAGTGATAAATGGATCACTCTGGAGAACAGCTGTGAAACGTTGACATTTCATATCTTTAGCTTGACTTGATATTGGCAATGGTTGAGCTGGAAGAGACCTTGTTTAATCTTGCTGAATAAAAACCTCTGTTGATTTACAGTGCATGGTAAGTAACCATACCCTGGTGACTAAACATTGACTCTATTTTTACATAATGAGTAGCCCATGCCCTAGTGAACAAACAGGACTTCTATCCAACTTGTTTGTTGAGTAAACAAGTGCTCCATCATGCTTCATCCTGTATAACTCCTGTACAATTCCTGACTCCAAATGTTTATTTGTAGGAAGGAACTGCAGTTGCTGGTTTACGCTGAAGATAGGCGCAAAATGCTGGAGTAACTCAGCGGGTCCGGCAGCATCTCTGGAGAAAAGGAACAGGTAACATTTCGGGTTGAGACCCTTCTTCAGACCCTTCTTCAGTAGGGTTGATCAGTCTGAAGAAGGGTTTCGGCCCGAAACGTTGCCTATTTCCTTCGCTCCATAGATGCTGCTGCACCCACTGAGTTTCTCCAGCACTTTTGTCTATCTTCAGACTGACAGTCAGGGGAGATGGAAACTAGAGGACTAGAGCACCGATTCGGGACTTACCTTCCAGACGAGAGGCCATGTACATCTGGCCGCCCTCAGCGGCGACTGCGGAGGTTTGTGGTCCCGACCACGGGGGAAAACAGAGGAGGACTGACTGAACTTTGTGGCCCTCCACCACAGTGATGAATGCTGCGGTGGATGTTTTTGTGTTAAATTTTTATCGTGGATTGTATGTACTTTTTTATTGTACCGTTGCTGGCAAGCATTTCACTGCACTTCATGGTTGTATGTGACGAATAAATCTGACTATTGACTATGAAAAGATACAAAAAACAAATGATTGAAAAGTATGAAAATAGCAAATTAAAGCCAGTAAAAGGTGGGAGACGGGGGTCAGGAGGATTCACATTGGGGGCTTTAGCACCAATTTACTAACAGATTTGTTCTTTTCATACCTGACCCGCTGAGTTACTCCGGTATTTTGTGTCCAAATCCTTATCCCATTTTTTAAAGCCAGGTTTTATGAGAAATACTTTGTTATCAGATTTCCCACTTGGACAGTGATGGAGTGTTGCTATCAAGTTTATCTGCATCAGAAGTAATTTCTCATGGCCACAGCCTATGTGTCCTTGTGATAAGGTTTGCCAAGGTTTATCATGCAAAAGATGTCCAAGGACATCTTGAAAGTACTTTTCATTTCTTATCAATAAAAGTGGGATGCGGGCTTGACATTTAATTTAGCTTAGTTTAGTTTACAGATACAGTGCAGAAACAGGGCCCACCGAGTCCTCACCGACCGGCAATCCCCACACATGAACACAACCCTACACACACTAGGGACAATTCTACATTTGTATCAAGACAATTAACCTACAAACCTGTACGTCTTTGTAGTGCGGGAGGAAACCGAAGATCATGGGGAGAACATACAACGCAGGTCATGGGGAGAACATACAAACTCCGTACAGACAGCGCCCATAGTCAGGATCGAACCCGGGTCTCTGGCACTTTGAGGCAGTAGCTCTATCTCTACGCCAATCTCAGATAATTTTATCAAAAACTCAATGCCGAACACAATTAGGTAATTGGAGCATTGGTGTTATATGTCCTTAAATTAGATACTGGTATCCCACATGCATTAATTGAATTAAATTAGAGGCAGCCGATCCTACACAATGGTGATAAATCCAGTTCAATATTCACTTTAATGTTGCGCAGAGACTTACATAGGACATGGGCTTCACACACTGTAAGAGGCCTTAACAGGGTGATCAAGGCCTTCTTCTAGTTAACCTAAACTGGCCATTAGCCAAACGTGCCTGTTGTATATGTCCATTTCCAATTTTGTTCTTAAGATTTCGTCCAAGTTTCGACCCTTAAAGGTGATATCCTAAGCAAAAGCTCAGTTCCACCTCTCACCAACAAACCAAAGGTCCCCCACCTTCACCTCCCAATGACCTCCCAAGCAAGTCAAGTTTATTGTGTTATGCACAAGTACTAGTGAGGGACGGGTACAATGAAAATCCCCTTTGCAGAAACCGGTCAAGAGAACATATTCTTGTCTCAAAGGCTGTAAATCTACAAAATATCACCAAGGCTCCAGAGTAGCAAGCATGGGACCAGACAGACCTGACCACAGTTGGGTCAAACGCGGACCGCATTACAATCAGTAAGTTAACACAGTCGCAAGAAAGGAGAACCTCATTTAACCAAAGTTACTTTAAAAACTCAGATTGCCCGTGGCAAGCTCAGTGTGTGCAGTTGGCAAGAGACGGCACTGACAGCTGGCTCACCATTTTAAACACAGTATGTGAGTGTCTGGTGTGCGTGTAATTAAGTTGCAAGCTTATGCAGTCGGTAGGTGCTCTTCCTTATTCTGAACTGATTGGAAGATGTTACTGACCTTAATCCCTTGTGGTAAAGTAAGTACCTGTCTCTATTAGAAGTTCTCAAGCAAGCTCGCAGCACTAAGTTCCAACACATAGAAATTGGTATTAAAGCATGTGTTATTAAAGCAAAGCTGAATTTATGCCTCATTTTGAACTTTTAGTTTAGTTTAGAGATACAGCGCGGACACAGGCCCTTCGGCCCACCGAGTCCGCACCGACCTACGATCCCCTACACAAACCAGGAACAATTTACATTTACACCAAGCCAATTCACCCACAAACTTGTATGTCTTTGGAATGTGGGAGGAAACCGAAGACCTTGGAGAAATCCTCGCAGGTCATGGGGAGAACGTACGAACTCCGTACAGACAAGCACCCGTAGTCGGGATCAAATCCGGATCTCTGCCGCTGCGAGCGCTGAACAGGCAGCAACTCTAGCACTGTGCCATCGTGCCGCCCCTTAATGTAACTTTAACCTCGTGCTGCCCCATAACTGAATGTAACTATATCGGATGCACTTAAAATTAAATAGTCACTGTGAAATCTGACCAACCAAGGATCATGTGATCTACGGAGTGCTCTATGTAACAAGAGAGTTTTGCCTTCAGATTTTTGGTGTGCTAAGAAACTTCTGTAAGTGATGTCGGGATTATAATTCCCGACATGAACCTTGGTGAAGTATTATTCCATATCAGTGAGTTTCCCTGCATGAAAAAGGTTCAGTGGCCAGTCTTTGGACATTACATCCATCTTGTTGATTAGTCGAATCATAACGTCACACAGCACGGAAACAGACCCTTCAGCTCAACTTGCCCATGGCAACCAAGATGCCCCAACTAAGCTGGAGCCATCTGCCCGCATTTGGTCCATATCCCTCGAAACCTTTCCATTCTATATACCTGTCCAAGTGTCTTTTAAACTGGTTGTGATGTTACAGACTGAGGTGACACAGTGGCACAGCGGTAGAGTTGCCACCTTATAGCACTGGAGACCATGGTTCGATCCCGATTACAGGTGCTGTCAGTACGAATGTGCAGGTTCTCCCTGTGACCGCCTGGGTTTTCTCCGGGTGCTTCGATAACCCGCATTCAAAAGACGTGCAGGTTTATGTTAGTTAGCTTCTTTAAATTGTCCCTAGTGTGTAGGAAAGAACTAGAGCACCGCTGATTGGTGGTTGGCGCGGACTTGATGGGCCAAAGGGCCTATTTCCATGCTGTGTCTACAAACTAAACTACACTGGACTATTTCAAAATAGTTTAGTTACGGTAGTTGTGGTTCAGTGGGTAAAACTCATATCTCAGTACTCTAAGGTACACAGAATTGCTGGGGAAACTCAGCGGGTGCAGCAGCATCTATGGAGCGAAGGAAATAGGCAACGTTTCGGGCCGAAACCCTTCTTCAGAACTCTTAGCACCCAGATCTCAGTACTCTAACTGGGTGGGGACACAAGAGACTGCAGATACTGGAATCTTGAGCAAGAAACAAAGTGTTGCAGGGACTCAGCAGGCGAGAGAGCATCTGTGGAAGGCAAAGGAGTGCAAAGAAGGGCCCCTACCTGAAACGTTGTCTGTTTTACACCTCCACAGATCCTGGCTGGCCTGCTGAGTTCCTCCAGCACTTTGTTATTTTTATTCTAAATAGGTTACTGGGTCAATCGCATCCTTGAAACCTGAAGACCTAAATGACTTTGACGTTCCAGTACTATGAAGCAAAGATCATAGAACTCTCCGCTCTATGATCTTTGCTGTGCTACGAAGTGCTGCAACGGACGTAGGAACTGCTGTTTGAATAATACATTGCACAATAGCCCTTGACACCACTTCAGAGAAGTGCAAGGCTGCTCTGGTTAATGAATATCCCTTAAATAATGCTTTAAAACAACAATTGTGCATATAAAATTGACAGGAGAGAAAGCTGCTAAATTCATTCATCCACCAAACAGGAGGCCATTAAAGTGACAATACCAAACTCTGAAAATCATGCAGAGGTTTAAGTCATTAAAATTACTTTTCAGACGTCGATTCTCTTGTACTGTATTATCAAGGCCACACGTGAAAGATAAGGGATAGACGTGCAAGTGTAATTGAAGGCATGTGCATCAATGTATTTCTGTATGGTGTTGTACTGTCTTAAATACTTCTTGAGACATATAACGAGAATTTGTCATTGAGTATAAGCTAATACACTTAATATGAATTACAGTAATTTTCATTCTGGTTTGATTAGTTGTTGTTCTAAACGTTACTGCAGCTTGAGAAAAGGAAGCAGAGGGGAGAGGAAATGTATATTATTAGTGGACCAGATCAAGTCAAATCCAACTCAGAGCAAATCTGAAAAATCAAAACACTGCCCTGTACATTCGGAATATTAAGGAAATAAAAATAATGAGGAATTTGCATTCCACAGCGATGAAACTCACCACCGCGTTCAATTGTCCAGCAATTTGATTGAAGAAAAGGATAATTGAAGATCAAGAAATTTTAGAAAGGAGATGAGGAGGAATTTCTTCAGTCAGAGGGTGGTGAATCTGTGGGATTCATTGCCACACACGGCTGTGCAGGTCATCAATCGATATTTTGCATCGACCAAACAGGTGAATGGTTTAGGGTACACAAAATTGTTGGGGAAACTCAGCGGGTGCAGCAGCATCTATGGAGCGAAGGAAATAGGCGACGTTTCGGGCCGAAACCCTTCTTCAGACTGATGGGGGGTGGGAGAAAGAAGGAAAAGGGGAGGAGGGGGAGGAGCCCGAGGGCGGGCGGATGGGAGGGTGGGAGGAGACAGCTAGAGGGTTAAGGAAGGGGAGGAGACAGCAGGGGCTAGCAAAATTTGGAATGTGGAATCAGAGGTGTATGGTTTATATGTTTTATACCTACGGTCTTTTAGACAGCAATGATCCCCTTCCCCTTCCCCTTCCCCTTCCCCTACCCCTACCCCTACCCCTACCCCTACCCGCCTCTGAACCCTGCACCACTTAAACGGGCCTTTCAAGGCACAAGGAATATATCACCAAGGTTTCTCCTCAACGTCCTCAAAATTCAATGGAAAGATAAGCAGTCCATTGTTAGTAGCTTCACCCAGGCCAATATCCCCAGCACCTGACCTAATTACTTTCAATTGGCCATGTTGGGCTGGTGATATCACTTGCAAGTAATAGATAGGGTAAATTCACAAAATCTTTTACCCAGAGTAGGGGAAACAAGAACCAAGGGACATGGGTTTAATGTGAGGGATGAAAGATGTGATAGGAACCTGAGGGGAAACTTGTTTACACAAAGGGTGGTAGGTATATGGCACAAGCTGCCAGAGGAGGTAGTTGGGGAACTACTATCAACCTCATTAGATAAAGATGTTGGAGAAACACAGCGGGTGAGGCAGCATCTATGGAACGAAGGAATAGGTGACGTTTCGGGTCGAGACCCTTCTTCAGACTGATGTGGGGGGGGGCGGGAAGAAGAAAGGAAGAGGCGGAGACAGTGGGAGAGCTGGGACGGGTCGGGGAAGGAGGGAGAAAGCAAGGACTACCTGGAATTGGAGAAGTCAATGTTCATACCGCTGGGGTGTAAGCCCAAACTATCCTTATCTTATATCTATACACTGTAAATGGCTCGATTGTGATCGTGTATTGTCTCTACGCTGACTGGAGTGTACGCAACAAAAGCTTTACACTTTACCTCGGTGCATGTGACAATAAACTAAACAGTAACTGTAGTTGAGGCAGGTGAGTGACATTTCCTCTTCAATATTACTGTGCAATCTCTGGGAATCAAGGTAGACCGAGAAGGAATTTGAACAATGTTCAGCAGCCTGGCAACCAGGAGTTAGTCAAGATTTAAAAAAAACTGCAATCCTGTGGAGAGTTTGAATGGTATTTGTAGAATTTATAATGTCAAAGAAAGGCTCGACTGAATTACAGGTTGTCAATCAGTAGCAGCTCCCTAAGACGAGAATGTGGAATCTGGGAGACCACCCAGGTCTCATCTGCAATTCAAACCTTGCGATCAGGTCATGTTCCTCAGTTAGACACAAAATGCTGGAGTAACTCAGCGGGACAGGCAGCACCTCTGGATACAAGGAATGGGTGATGTTTCGGGTCCAAACCCTTCTTCAGACTGCGAAGAAGTCAGGTCTGAAGAAGGGTCTCGACCCGAAACGTCATCCAGAGATGCTGCCTGTCCCGCTGAGTTACTCTGGCATTTTGTGTCTATCTTCAGTTTAAACCAGCATCTGCAGTTCATCCCCACTATGTTCCTCAGAACTATGAAACCTGATTTTGTATTAATTACATAAAATTAATCTTTAGAGATGTGTCCTTTCACATGAAGGGGAAGTGTAATGTGAATGAATGCATTGCTGGATCAGACTTGACCTTTCTGATCTTGGGGCTGCGTTACCTGGGAAACTAAATGTACTGTGTGCTAAAAAATTCATGACCAGCTTATGTGAGCAGTATTACATCTTTTTTTAATAAGCAGCATTATTTATTTTATTCCACCCCTTCATCTCTTTTGGATATCAATGCCGTCAAACGCATCAATAAGCAAACTGGTCCCAGGACACTATTCCAACGGGCTAGGGCTCTTCTCAATTCCCTCTGTTACTCCGTTATTCCCGAGGGGCTACTACCCTTCGATGTGGATGTCATTGCCTTTTATTCCGCCCTAAATGTATCACCTCATATTCTTCAGCCAGTGAATGTCTTCATCTACCATTTCTCTGTCTATCTTCCGAATTCATCCACACGGTTCTCGAAGGTTGAGGGGAGATCTGGCAGGTTGTGTGTAGAATTATGGGAGGTGTAGATAGGGTAGAGAGTCAAAACCTTTTCCCCAGGGTGGAAATGCCAAAGAAATCAAAGGGCAAAACGAGGAGGACAAAGTTGAAATGAGATGTGCGGGGCAAGTCCTTTACACAGGGAGTGTCTGGGGTGGTGGTGGAGGCAGATACGATAGTGGTGTTGAAGAGGCTTTTAAATAAGCAGATGGATGTGCAGGGGGTGGAGGGATATGGATTATGTGCAAGCAGGTGGCATCATTATCTTGACATCATGTTCAGCGCAGATATTGTGGGCCGAAGGGCCTGTTCCAGTGCTGTACTTTTCTATGTTGTACGATCTATAGTACCGAAGATTACATTCCTCGTAGATAGATACTAAATGCTGGAGTAACTCTGCGGGACAGGCAGCATCTCTGGAGAGAAGGAATGGGTGATGTTTCAGGTCCGGAGAAGGGTCTCAACCCGAAACGTCACCCGTTCCTTCTCTCCGGAGATGTTGCCTGTCCCGCATTTTGTGTCTGTTTTCAGGTCTACAGGTTAAATGGTTTCTGTAAATTTTCCCTAGTGCATAGGATAGAGCTAGCACACAGGTGATCACTGGTCGGCATGGACTCAGTGGGCCGAAGGGCCTATTTCCACGCTGTATCACTAAATTAAACTGCCTGGGGAGATGTGTTCTTAGGCACCATTTTGAAGAATACCTCTGGTCAGTCCACAAAGGCAAGCCTGAGTTTCCAGTCATCTGTCCATTCCCACCTTGACCTCTCTGCCTTTAGCTTTCTACATTGATCCATTGAAGCCCTAAGTAAGCTTGAGAGACAGCACCGTATATCTCTCCCCCCCCCCCCCCCCTTCCTATTCATTACTCTCCTCGTGATGTATAGGAAGGAAGTGCAGGTGCTGCTTTACATCGAAGAAAGACACAAATTGCTGGAGTAACTCAGCGGGACAGACAGCATCTTTGGAGAGAAGGGATGGGTTCCAATAATTTTTGCTTCATCTGCAAAACTTGACTCACACCCAGATCACTAATGTATGTGACAAACAGCCATCATCCAGTACCTTAGGTACATCAGTAGGTACAACTTTCCATTTGATTAGACCTCCAGGGAAATCATATTTGACAAGGCTACAGCGTTTTTTGAGGATGTAAATAATTGAGGAACAAAGGGTGAACCTGTTGATGTAGTGAATTTGGGCATAAGTAATAGGAGCAGCAGTTCGCTATTTAGCACTTCGTGCTTGCTCTGTCTTTTTAGTTCGGAGATACATCGCAGAAACAGGCCCTTTGGCCCACCGGTTCCGTGCTGACCAGCGATCCCTGCACATTAGCACTATCCTGGGGACAATTTACAACTTTACCAAGCCAATTACCCTGCAAACCTGTACGTCTTTGGAGTGTGGGAGGAAACCGGAGTTCCCGGGTAAAATCCACGCAGGTCATGAGGAGAATGTACAAACTCCGTACAGACAGCATCCGTAGTCAGGATTGAACCCAGGTCTCTGGCACTGTAAGGCAGCAGATCTAACACCATGCCACCCCCTCTACACTGCCCCACTTTTCCGCCTTTCCGTAACTTGACAGGTGACTTTTTACCTCAGCACCATTTAAATGCACCTGTTGGCTCCAACGTCTTGATATCTATAAACTTTATTATTAGCAAATGGGCATCAAGGCTCTGGTAACAAAGGGTGGAGTGGAATTCAAGAAAAACATATCCAAAAAGAAGTAAGGCTTTTGATCAAGACCAACAAGATCATGGGGGACCCCTTCCACCCCAGCAACAGTCTGTTCCAGCTGCTACGGTCAGGCAAACGCCTCCGTTACCATGCTGTGAAAACGGAGAGGATGAGAAGGAGTTTCTTCCCAGAGGCCATTAGGACTGTAAACTCCTATCTCACCAGGGACTAACTTTACTGTTGTGTGGTGTCTTTTTAAAATTGCTGTTTTTTTCCTATTTTTTCCTCCCACAAATATGTAATATGTGAATATGTGATTCTGTTTGTAGTTTGTTTGTTTGTTTGTTTGCACAATCCGCGAGCATTGCCACTTTTCATTTCACTGCACATCTCGTATGTGTATGTGACGAATAAACTTGACTTGACTTGACTTGACTTGATAGATGTCTCACAATTAGCATGTTATTGGGGACAATATATTGGCATGGATTCAAGACTGCTTTGACTTAAAACGAAAGTAGGTGTTTTTTGGGATGAGAAACATAGACACATAGAAATAGGTGCCGGAGAAGGCCATTCGGCCCTTCGAGCCAGCACCGCCATTCAATATGATCATGGCTGATCATCCAGAATCAGTACAGTGTTCCTGCTTTCTCCCCATTTCCCTAAGAGCTATATCCTACTCTAGTTCTCTCTCGAGGCTGTGGCTGGTGATGTGTTGCAGAGACTACTACCGGAGTCCCAATTCCGCATCTTGTAGTCTCGCCAAACGTTTCGAAGCCACTGCATATCGCAGGCTCTGGCACATAGGTTGAAGACCTTGAGATCTTCTGGATTGATATCACATTCATTTCTTGAGCAGATATTGGCCAGGAGATGTTGCTTGGCTGCTGAAAGGCCTTCAATGTTGGCTGAGACGACTGTCGGTGCCGGTCCTAAAAAGGACCCTTGCATGCGGCATTGTAGCTTGCAACATCTTGGGCCAGGTTGTACATTTTCATAAGGTACACAAAATTGCTGGAGGAACTCAGCGGGTGCAGCAGCATCTATGGAGCGAAGGAAATAGGCGACGTTTCGGGCCGAAACCCTTCTTCAGACTGATGGGGGGTGGGGAAAGAAAGAAGGAAAAAGGGAGGAGGAGGAGCCCGAGGGCGGGCGGATGGGAGGGTGGGAGGAGACAGCTAGAGGGTGAAGGAAGGGGAGGGGACAGCACAGGCTAGCCAAATTGGGGGAATTCAATGTTGATGCCATAAGGGCGCAAGGACCCCAGACGGAATATGAGGTGCTGTTCCTCCAATTTCCGCTGTTGCTCACTCTGGCAATGGAGGAGACCCAGGACAGAGAGGTCGGATTGGGAATAGGAGGGGGAGTTGAAGTGCTGAGCCACCGGGAGGTCAGGTAGGTTAAGGCGGACTGAGCGGAGGTGTTCGGCGAAACGGTCGCCCAACCTACGCTTGGTCTCACTGATGTAAATTAGCTGACATCTAGAGCAGCGGATGCAGTAGATGAGGTTGGAGGAGATACAGGTGAACCTTTGTCGCACCTGGAACGACTGCTTGGGACCTTGAATGGAGTCGAGGGGGGAGGTGAAGGGACAGGTGTTGCATTTCTTGCGGTTGCAACGGAAAGTGCCCGGGGAGGGGGTGGTGCGGGTGGGAAGGGAAGAATTGACGAGGGAGTTGCGGAGGGAGCGGTCTTTGCGGAAGGCAGACATGGGGGGAGATGGGAAGATGTGGCGAGTGGTGGGGTCACGTTGGAGGTGGCGGAAATGGCGGAGGATTATGTGTTGTATTTGCCGGCTGGTGGGGTGAAAGGTGAGGACCAGAGGGACTCTGCCCTTGTTGCGTGTGCGGGGATGGGGAGAGAGAGCAGTGTTACGGGGTATGGATGAGACCCTGGTGTGAGCCTCATCTATGGTGGCGGAGGGGGAATCCCCGTTCCCTGAAGACCGAGGACATTTCCGATGCCCTGGTATGAAATGTCTCATCCTGGGAACAGATGCGGCGTAGGCGGAGGAATTGGGAGTAGGGGATGGAGTCTTTACAGGGGGCAGGGTGGGAAGACGTGTAGTCCAGATAGCCATGTGAGTCAGTGGGTTTGTAATGTATGTCGGTCAGGAGTCTGTCCCCTGCGATGGAGATGGTGAGGTCAAGGAATGGTAGGGAAGTGTCGGAAATCGTCCAGGTGTATTGGAGTGCCGGATGGAAGTTGGTGGTGAAGTGGATGAAGTCAGTCAGTTGTGTGTGGGTGCAGGAGGTGGCACCAAAGCAGTCGTCAATGTAGCGGAGGTAGAGGTCGGGGATGGGGCCCTGGTACGCATCGAACAAGGATTGTTCAACGTACCCGACAAAGAGGCAGGCGTAGCTGGGGCCCATGCGTGTGCCCATAGCTACGCCTTGTGTTTGGAGGAAATGGGAGGAGTCAAATGTAAAGTTATTGAGGGTGAGGACCAACTCCGCTAAGCGGAGGAGAGTGTCAGTGGCTGGGTAAAGGTTGCTCCTCTGGTCGAGGAAGAACCGGAGGGCTCTGAGGCCATCCTGGTGGGGGATGGAGGTGTAGAGTGACCGGACATCCATGGTGAAGATGAGGGGGTGAGGGCCCAGAGAGTGGAATGCGTGGAGGCGGCGGAGAGTGTCTGAGGTGTCTAGAACATAGGTGGGGAGGGATTTGACCAAGGGGGATAGGATGGAGTCAAGGTATGTGGAGATGAGTTCGGTGGGGCACGAACACGCAGAGACAATGGGTCTGCCGGGAGAGCCGGGTTTGTGGATTTTGGGGAGAAGGTAAAAACGGGCCGTGCAGGGCTGGGGAACGATGAGTTTGGAGTCTTGGTCAGGTAGGGCGTGGGAATTGATGAAGTCGGTGATGGTGCTAGAAATGGTGGCCTGGTGCTCGTCAGTGGGGTCATGGTCCAAGGGTAAGTAGGAGGAGGTGTCCGAGAGTTGGCGCGTGGCCTCAGCTTTGTAGAGATCGACGCGCCAGACTACCACGGCACCTCCCTTGTCGGCTGGTTTGATGACCCAGTCTGGGTTTTTGCGGAGAGATTCGATGGCAGTGCGTTCAGAGGGGGAAAGATTGGAGTGAGACAGGGGAGTGGAGAAGTTGAGGCGGTTGACGTCGCGGCGGCAGTTCTGAATGAAGAGTTCCAGCGCCGGGACTTTCTGAGGGGGGTTCCACGAGGAGGGGGTGCGTTGGAGACGGGAAAAGGGGTCATCATTAGGGAGCGAGGACTCCTTCCCATGGAAGTGCGCTGTGAGGCGGAGACGACGGTAGAAGCTCTCCAAGTCATGGTGGGCGCGGAACTCATTGAGATGGGGACGGAGGGGGACAAAGGTGAGACCTCTGCTGAGGACAGACCGTTGGGTGGGGGAGAGGGGGAGGTCGGGGGGATGGTGAACACCCGGCAGGGGTGGGAGTTGGGGCCAGAGGAAGGCAGGTGGGTAGACTGGGTACGGGGGTGGTGGGTGGTCAGGGGGTGGGGGGGAGAGAGGGCTGTGAGGTGGGTGGGGAAGAGCGGGTGTGACATGGTTGGGGGGGGATGGGGGAGGGTCAGTGGAGCAGCCACTGAGGTTAGCACGGCTGGGCAGACGGGCGCTAGGACCCGGTGGAATTAAATCGAGGAGAGTGGGAGTAAGCAGCGTGAGGGCTGCAGGCCCAGTGCAGAGTCCAGGCTCCAGGTAAGGCGACGGCTGTGGGTTGCTGGAGGGGGGTGGAGTGGCGCGGGTCACCGGACCCGATGGTCGGAGTCCAGTGGCGCGGGTCACCGGTCCCGATGGTCGGAGTCGAGTGGCGCGGGTCACCGGACCCGATGGTCGGAGCCCAGTGGTGGTTGAGTCGGGGTCCGCGGGCGATGCGTGGGTGGTCCCGGTGGGCGGATGGTCGGCGGGTCGGCGGCGAGATGAATCGGGTGCGTAGCGGCGGCCATGTTGGAATAGCCCCGGTCCGGCGGCGTTGTCGGGTAGTTGGGGTCGGGTGGCGATGTCGGAGGAATCGGCGAGGGGGAGCGAGTCCAAGTTACCGTTGAAGCTGCGAGGCTGGGCGTCATCGGTCGGCAGGTGAGGGTCGGCGGCGGCATCGATGTAGAGGTCGGTGAGGGCGGCGTCCCGGTGAGTATGGAAGTCGCTCCTCGTGGCCAAGATGGCGGGTGTCGCGGGACTCGGGCAGGCGATGCGGGCCCGGGTTGGGGCCCGGAGTCTGCGGGCGGTCGAGTCGCGGAGTGTAGGCGTCGGGAGCGGCCTGGAGTCGGGATAATTTAAGGTCCTTGGTGGAATTAAGGTAGGCCAGGAATTTTTTATTTAAGAGGTGGATCTTCCGGCGGATGAAATACAGCTGGGGTCCGTTGCAAGTCTGGGTTAGTGAGGCCTGAAGTACAGGGAGTGTCGATGTGAGGTCCTGTTGGTGCCGGCGCATCGCGACCAGGGTGGATCTCAGTGCCCGGTTGGAGAATTGCTGGGTATGCCGGTGGATGGCCAGTCAGTACCGATGGTCCGGTTGGGGTCCGAACTGGGAGGTAGGGAACTGGAGCTGGAAGCCGTGGGGTATGAGATGATGGCGCAGGCAGGACCCGAGGAAGCAAATGTGGCTGTGGTATCGAGTCTGGGTAAGGGTATGGTCGTACAGTTGGAGGGCAGGGGGGATCACAGAAGGTGTGCAGTTAGAGAGGAGGTTGTGATTTTCATGTTAGTTAGTGTAGCGTGGTAGAAGGATTCGCAGGTGTAAAAGCCGACAAGGACTGCGACGTGTACGCACCTTCTTTGCCCCCCCCCGGAGTCGCAATTAATTCCAATCTACATCAATTTTATGAATGAGGGGATCAAATTAAATGTATCCAAATTTGTTGATGGTACAAAGGTAGGTGTCAGTATGCACTATGCAGATGTTGCAGAGAAGCTTGAGGGGGATAGAGACAGGTTTAGTGAATGAGCATGGACATGACAGATGGAATATATGGAGGGTAAACAGTAAGGCTCTCCACTGTGATAGGAAAATCGAAATCTTTCTAAATCTCAATTTAAAAATCTATCCTGGAACATGAAGGTTTTTCTAGCACGATGCTAGATTGTAAGATGCTGGTATTCAATGGGATCTCATTGCCTTGGATATTTCTCACTGGAAGTTAATATAGAGCTACAGCAAGCAGTCAGGAAGATACGTGGTATGAGTTTTTTACGATTCGAGAATGAGAGTAGTCATTTTGTTCTACTGATATACTGGTGAGAATGCATTTGGAGCATTGCGCAGTAGCCTGCTTTTCCGACCTACGTTTTAGTTTAGTTTCATTTAAGTTATTGTCATGTGTACCGAGGTACAGTGAAAAGCTTTTTGTTGCATGCTAGCTAGTCAGCGGAGAGACTATACATGATTACAATCGGGCTGCCACAATATATCTGGTTATAGAAACATAGAAAATAGGTGCAGGAGTAGGCCATTCGGCCCTACAAGCCATTCAATATGATCATGGCTGGTCATCTTCATCCAAAATCAGTACCCTGTTCCTGCTTTTTACCCATATCCCTTGATTCCGTTAGCCCCAAGAGCTAAATCTAACTCTTGTTATATCTGGGGCAGAGAGAGTGCAATAAAAGTTTACCATTTGATTTCTGAATGCTGTTGATTGTCATATGAGGTGCGTTTTAGCTAACTGGTAACAGCCATCGGACTATTAAACACAACCTCAGACAAACTATGAACTAAAACAGCCTATTGCATTTTATCTGTGTATTTATGTGTGTGTGTATATATATATATATATTCTATGGTATATGGTCACACTGATCTGATCTGTTCTGTATTTATGCCTACAATATTCTGTTGTGCTGCAGCAAGCAAGAATTTCATTGTCCTATCTGGGACACATGACAATAAACTCACTTGACTTGACTTGACTTGACGTACTGTCTTGAGTCCAGAAGAATGAGCAGTAATCCGACTCAATTATTCCAAATCCATATGGTACTTGAGGGGATAGATGCAAGAATACTGTTTCCCCTTGCTGGAATGTCTAGAAATGTGGGTACCATTTTCAAACGAGGGAAATGGGCGGCACGTTGGGGCAGCGGGAGAGTTACAGCACTTGCAGCGCCAGAGACCCGGGTTCGATCACGATTACGGATGCTGAATGTACGGAGTTTGTACGTTCCCTCCGTGACCGTGTGGGTTTTCTCTGAGATCTTTGATTTCCTCCCACACTACAAAGATATACAGGTTTGTAGGTTAATTTGCTTGGTACGAATGTAAAATTGTCCCTAGGTAGACAAAATTGCTGGAGAAACTCAGCGGGTGTGGCAGCATCTATGGAGCGAAGGAAATAGGAAATGTTTCGGGCCGAAATGTTGCCTATTTCCTTCGCTCCATAGATGCTGCCGCACCCGCTGAGTTTCTCCAGCAATTTTGTCTACCGTCGATTCTCCAGCATCTGCAGTTTCTTCTTGAACGTAAAATTGTCCCTTGTGTGTGTGTAGGATAGTGTTAGTGTGCAGGGACCGCTGGTCGGTGCGGACTCGGCAGGCCGGTAAGGTCCTGTTTCTCCGCTGTATCTCTAAACTAAACTAAACTGAACTGGCCATTCGGTGTAGAGATGAGAAGTCTCTCCACCCAAAGGGTGATGATGACTCTTTGCAATCTCATGCCCAGGGGCTCAGTCATTGAGATTGATATTAAGAGAGTCCAGGCATAAAAGGTTGGCGCAGGAGAGTTGTGCGGGGATGAAAGACCAGCCTTAATTTGAATGAAACATAGAAACATAGATAGGTGCATAAAATAGGTGCTGGAATAGGCCATTTGGCCCTTCGAGCCTGCACCGCCATTCAATATGATCATGGCTGATCATCCAACTCAGTATCCCATCCCTGCCTTCTCTCCATAACCCTGATCCCTTTAGCCCCATGGGCCACATCTAACTCCCTCTTAAATATAGCCAATGAACTGGCCTCAACTACCTTCTGTGGCAGAGAGTTCCAGAGATTCACCACTCTCTGTGTGAAAAATGTTTTTCTCATCTCGGTCCTAAAGGATTTCCCCTCTATCCTTAAGCTGTGACCCCTTGTCCTGGACTTCTGTGACCCCTTGTCCAACATCGGGAACAATCTTCCTGCATCTAGCCTGTCCAACCCCTTAAGAATTTTGTAAGTTTCTATAAGATCCCCCCTCAATCTTTTAAATTCTAGCGAGTACAAGCCTAGTCTATCCAGTCTTTCTTCATATGAAAGTCCTGACATCCCAGGAATCAGTCTGGTGAACCTTCTCTGTACTCCCTCTATGGCAAGAATGTATTTCCTCAGATTAGGAGACCAAAACTGTACGCAATACTCCAGGTGTGGTCTCACCAAGACCCTGTGCAACTGCAGTAGAACCTCCCTGCTCCTATACTCAAATCCTTTTGCTATGAATAATGGGGAATGATTCCCCATGATATGAATGATGGGGGAGGCATAAGGCAGCGACTGCCGTGGCTTCCTTTTCTTCCTTTAATTTGATGTATTTCCTTAATTTGATGTATTTCTCCTTTTCCTTTGATGTATTTCCATCGGTGTGGTTTGAGAACAGTGGGTGTGGGTCGCAGCCATGAAGACAAGTTGCCCATTAACAGGGCAAAACGGGCAGACAGTCCCACCAATTGCCCAGGGTGTCAAAGACAAGAGGACTTACTGTAGCTCCAAGGCCAGAGGGGAGGGGGGGGGGGGGGGGGGAACGGACATTTAAAGGATATGTTTAGGGAATTATTTTTTACAGAGATGGTAGGTGCCTGGAACATAGTGCCTGGGCTAGTGGTGGAGCCAGATACAAATTTTAAGGGCCTTTTACTGTATTTAGGCACACGGATATACAAGGAATGGAAGGATATGGATCAGGTTCATAATCTATATGTGGCAGAGCTCAGTCTCCAGCATGATAAAGGACCTTAAACTTCATCCACCTACTCATCGCAAGTTTATCAGACTGACAACATTCCACAAGGTCACGAATACCACTGCTGACTTAAAGATGGATGACCCCATCCAGTGAACACAAGCACCCATAGGCACGTCAACCAGAAGCTACCAATCTGGAAATTATTTCATTCCGCAAGGCACTTCATTAGCACTTTCTAACTCGTTTTTCTTCAAGACAGCAAGGGATTGGAATACCCTGCCAGCCAGCCAGCGTCAGAGATCTCCAAAACATCAACACATTTAAAAATGCAATACAAAACATCTCCATCTCGACCAGCATGTCCCCCACCATCATAATGTTGAGTGATGCTCTACTTAGAGCTTTTCAGCTTATTACATCCAGATCCAGATCCGGGTGTAGGCAGCGGAGATTAACATGGCATTGCGTCCAGCACAGCACAGACATGATGGGCCAAAGGGCCATGTTCCTGTGCTGTACTGTACTAAGTTCTATGTCCTAATTAGAGAGTTTGAGAAAGTTATTTACACCGGAGTGATGAGAGTGGGGGGAGCCTGCCTGCTGCTGCCGCCCACTTAGCGCTCTAATTCCACAAGAAATTGCAGAATACTGTGGGCGCAGCATAGAGAGCATTTTACCAGGATGCTTCACAGCTTGGTTTGGATACAGCTCCATCCAGGACCGTAAAAAATTGCAACGCATTGTCGACGCAGCCCAGACCATCACACAAGCCAAACTCCCTTCTATTGACTAACCCCCATTTATACCTCACGCTGCCTCGGCAAGGCCAGCAGCACAATCAAGGACGGGTCGCGCCCTGGCCACTCCCTCTTCTGCCCTCTCCCATCAGGCAAAAGGTATAGAAGTGTGAATACGCACACCTCCCAGATTCAGGGACTGTTTCTTCCCAGCTGGTATCAGGCAACTGAATAATCCTACCACAACCAGAGAGCGGTCCTGAACTACTATCCACCTCATTGGCGACCATCGGACTATCCTTATTCAGACTTTGCAGGCTTTACCTTGCACTAAACATTATTCCCTTATCATGTGTCTACACACTGTAAATGGCTCGATTGTGATCATGTGTTGTCTTTCTGCTGACTGGTTAGCACGCAACAAAATCCTTTTCACTGTATGTCGGTACAAGTGACAATAAACTAAACTAAAATGCTTGGAGTAGTTACAGCAGGGAGCATGAATATAAGGGGAGATTTGATTTAAGCAGAAGACATAAGGAAACAGAGCAGTATAGAAGCAGATAAAATGCGTAGGAAGGAATGCAGATGCTGGTATGAACCAAAGATAGACACAAAAAGCTGGAGTAACTCAATGGGACAGGCAGCATCTCTGGCGAGAAGGAATGGGTGACATTTCTGGTCAAGACCCTTCTTCAGATTGGTTCGGGATAAGGGAAACAAGAGATATAGACGATGATGTCGAGAAAGAACAAAGAATGAAAGATATACAAAAATGTATCGACCATAAAGGAAACAGGCCATTGTTAGCTGTTTGTTGGGTGAAAATGAGAAGCTGGTGCGACTTTGGTGAGGGTGGCATAGAGAGAGAAGGAATGCCGGGGGTTACCTGAAGTTAGAGAAGTCTATATTCAAACCACTGGGCTGTAAGCAGCCCAAGTGAAATATGACATGTTGTTCCTCCAATTCACGTTTAGCCTCACTCTGAATGGAGGAGACCTGGGACAGAGAGGTCTATGTGGGAATGGGAAGGAGAATTAAAGTGTTGAACAACCGGGAGATCAGGTAGGTTCAGGCGGACTGAGTGAAGGTGATCAGCGAAACGATCGCCCAGTCTACGTTTGTTCCCACCGATATATAAGAGTCCACAGTTGCTCCAGATTTTTGTGTCTATCTTCACTAAGGAAGCAGAGTGGAAAGAATTCATTAAAGCCACAGCAGGCGTATGTGGACGGCAAGCACTGATATAAAAAGAGTAACTTTCACAACCCCAGGACATCCCAAATTACTTGCCAGCCAATTACTTTTTTTTTTTGTAGTGTTATAATATGAGCAACACGACACCCAATTATCATGTAGAAAGATTCCATCACAACTTCTCAATGTGCTGTTAATGAGATATTATTCTTTCTATTAGCAATGAGGTTTGAAGGGTAATTATTGACCAGGAGAACACCCGATAATTTTATTCAAGTTGTGCCTGGGGATCTCTATCTCTCGCGAGGCAGATGAAGGCTCTGTTTAAGATCACAAGTGAACCATAGAATATTTCATGTCGCAATACTGCGCCGTGGCATCATCTTTGTGCTCGACTCTCGGAAGAATGCATTGAACCAACAAACGTCATTAGATGAGAGCTGAGACCGATGCCACTCTGCCACAGCATTAGACACTTAATGCAGGGTTTAGTTTAGTTTAGGTGAGAGACACAGCACAGAATCAGGCACTTCGGCCCACCGAATCCGCACCGACAGCGATCCCCGCACGCTAACACAATCTTGTTTTTAATGTTTTTTAAATTTTATTAGCAGTAAGTACAATAATATGGTACCGTAGATACCTTGTATATATTAACATGTTACATTTCATGTACAGCTTCTTATTTTTTGTATTTTATTTTAACAGTAAAAAGGAGACAGAAAGAGAATAGAAAAGAAATAGAGAAGTGTGTGATATCGGGAAGTGAGAAAAAGAAAAGGAGAAAAGAAAGAAAATAGAGAGAAAAGAAGAAGAGGTAGGAAGCAGAAGAATAAAGGAGAGATAGCTATTTATTATTCTTGACCACCATTCACCCAGTCCTGAAACAGATCATTTCTACGTTTGTGTGGCACCATATGCTTGTGTAAGAAGTCGACAAATGGACACCAAATCCTTAGGAATTGGTCTACTTTGTCTGTTAGGAGGAATCGCAATTCTTCAAGATGTAAGGTTTCCAACATGTTTGAAATCCACATTTTAAGCGTTGGTATCGATGTATTTTTTCCAAAATGTAAGTATGTTTTTTTGCCGTTATTAAACCATAATTAAGGAAAGATTTTTGAAACATATTCAATTTATTCTTGTCTTCCATTAATCCGAATATAATCAATTCAGTGTTAGGATCGAGTTTTATCTTGTAATTTTGTGAAAATTTCCAAGATTTCACTCCAAAATTCATGTCGTTTTATACAAGAGGCAAAAGAGTGTGTTATAGTGGCATTCTGAGATAAACATTTGTCACAAATGGGGGAACGCTAACACACACACACTAGCAACAATTTACTTGAATACCTCCACAGGAGGCCAATTCACTGGATGTTTTCAAGAGAGAGTTAGATTTATCTCTTAGAGGCTATAGGAATCAAGGGATATGGGGAAAAAGCAGGAACGGGGTACTGATTTTAGATGATCAGCCATGATCATATTGAATGGCGGTGCTGGCTCGAAGGGCCGAATGGCCTACTCCTGCACCTATTTTCTATGTTTCTATGTTAACCTACAAATCTAGACGTCTTTGGAGTGTGTGAGTAAACCGAAGACCTCGGAGAAAACACACGTGGTCGCGGAGAGAATGTACAGACAGCGCCCGTAGTCGGGATCGAACCTGGGTCTGTGGTGTTGTAAGCGCTGTAAGGCAACAACTCTACCGCTGCGCCACCGTGCCGCAACCAGGTTCTTTATTCATCGAACCAAATGAACAAGTGGAGCCAGCAAGCTGATTGGAAAGTAGTGGATAGTTAATAATGATCGCCACAAAACAATACGCATATATTGCAGCTACACATCACATGGACATCAAACCACTTACACAATTGTGAAATGGAAAAGCATTAGGGCATGTAATTTTAATGAAGAGCAACTGAATTTCTGTTAACGTGCCATTTGATTAATGTGTTGTGGAAAAGCATTCACATTTAGTACATATAATACACTTGATTGTGCACAGAAAATCTGTTGCATAGCCTGCCCTGTCTTAACTAGGAAGGTTGCAAATGTCACATTTGTTCTGTTAACATGCTGGAACTAAACCTCAGTTGCAGCCAGGCACTGGCTGATGCCGAAGGAAAGTGGCGCAGCGGTAGAGTCACGGCCTTACAGCGCCAAAGACCCGGTTCAATCCTGACTATGGGTGCCGTTTGTACGGAGTTTGTACGTTCTCCCCGTGACCGCGTGGGTTTGCTCTAGGTGCTCCGGTTTCCCCCCCCATATTGCATAGACGTGTAGGTTTACAGGTTAATTGATTTCTGTTAATTGTCCCTTATGAGCATTATGAAACTAGTGTACAAGTGATCATTGGTCGACGTGCATTTGGTGGGCCGAAGGGCCTGTTTCCACGCTGTATCTCTGAAAAAAACCGAAACGAAACATAGCCTCGCTGTACTGAACCACTATTTTTAAGCCATAGCTGCAATGTTATTTGTATATTATTTTATGACTCATAAATACCAACTGGTATTTTGTGCAACTGGGATTTTGAGGCTGGTGGGCCTGATATTCCCTCAACAAACAGTGCCAAATGTTCAACCATTGCAATGTTTATTTTATCCAGCGATGATTATTTATGTCACACCCCATGCAAAATTGATTACAATCTCCCTTCTTGTTTTGCTCTTAAAATAGACATTACAGCCACCTCCTCTGCAAGAAGAACTCCGACAAGCACCAGAGAAATTTGATACAGGCTGCACGCTGAAATGAAATAATGTCCTCGGACTGCCCCCTCATGTGGGGGATTGAAAGCACCAGGATTAGGCGAAAGGATATTTGCACAAAATGATGGCTTGTGCAGAAAATTGATCGCGTCCAATTTGTTGCGAGCTGACTGAAATGTGGCGCTTCTGCCAGTGATAGTTCCATCAAATGCAACCCATTGTGTACCTGGAGATCGGTAATTGTTTTAATGGTTTAAAATGAACCTCGATTGGATTCTCACAAGAGAGATTAATCATTGCTGAATGATTGTGGATTGCACTGGCTCGAAATGTTAGCCCCTTTGTGCATCTCCCTGCCAATTGATTGCCAATCCGATCAATATATTGTTAGGCGCATCACTCTCAGTGGCTGCGTGTGCGGTGCTGACTTAACCATCATCAATATTGAGCGGCAGTCCAAGTGTTGAAGACTGTAACCAATGTTTAGATCTGCGGAGCCAAGCTGACTCCACGCAAGTTTATCTGATGTAGAAGTCATAGTTGTTTAAACAAAATGCCGCCCGCCAAGAAACACGGTGAATTTGTTTCAACCCATTGGTGTCGGGTCAGAGGACCAGTCACTGAAGTGATGTGTTCTTACACAGCAAGATGCGAGTGGATTTTACCACCATCTGGCCTTGGTGTAGTACATTGGTCTGCTTGAAAGATACTGCATGAGAACAGGCCCTTCGTCCCATCTAGTACACCCCAAACATCCATCACCCATTCACATTAGTCCATTGGTATTTCCACCTTCTCATCCACTCGCTACACACTAGGGGCAATTAAGAAAGACCAGTTAACCGACAGACCGCAGTACCCAGAAGAAACCCACGTGGTCACAGGGAGAATGTGCAAACAGAGAGCACCCAAGGTCAGGATTGAACCCGGGTTTCTGGTGCTGTGAGGCAGCCGCCACTACCAGCTGCGTCACTGTGCCGCCCTGTTGTTATGGATTATGTGGCACGGAGCGGGTTACTTGGTTGGCAGTGGGCGAGCTTTATCTTGCAAGCTCCTTATCAACGCCGTCTCTCTATTGGGCAGTCTCTCACGTCCCATGTTGCTCATGCCTCCTCCCTGCATTTTGCAGAGATGGTGAGCAGGAAATATACCCCAGCAGCTGTGAATGGAAGAGTACGTGTGGAGAGGAAGTTTCCATTAGCGGGAGAGCCTAGAACCAGAGGGCGTAGACTCGGAATATAAGGATGTCTGTCTCTGTCTGTCTGTGTCTGTCTGTCTGTCTGTCTGTCTATCTATCTATCTATCTATCTATCTATCTATCTATCTATCTATCTATCTATCTATCTATCTATCTATCTATCTATCTATCTATCTATCTATCTATCTATCTATCTATCTATCCCAATGCCCCCAAGTCAATGTAGATTAGAGCATATTTGGAGTTTGTAATGTTCAAACGCTTGGGCTGGAGGGAAGGATTGGAGTTGGATGATTGCTGGTCTGTGTGGGGAATGGGCGGAAGGGCCTGTGTCCATACCTTATCTTTCAATTCAATTCAATACATTGATGGACATGCCTTTAGCACTCATTCCTCTAGAGATCCTGATGCACTGATCACAACCAGAGTCAGAAGAAATCCTCAAGTCGTGGATTCACCTCAAAACTGACTTCACTTCATTGAGCAGCTATTTGCTGGACAAAATGCTTCTCCTCAGTTGTAAAACACTTTATAAAACTTGGATGGTGTGTGAACAGCCTGCAGTCACTTCTGCATGTGCCCCAGGCATGACTCCCAATGCCAGCGGTGTCCTTTAAGTAGCAAGAAAACCAAAAATCAAACAGGCATAACATCCTTCTTGTAGCTTTCTCATTCATTTTACGTCAGCCAATACAGAAATGCACGTTGGTACCTCTAAAGTTTAAAGTAAATTCTGAATGGGTGTTGCATCATTTGGTGTGTGCCTTACACACAGAGAATACCAGGCAGGCGAATGTGAACACAGCACAGAGAGCCTGGTTCAATTCCTCACCACACCTGCCTGGAATGAACAGCAACGTGATCCAGACACAGTGAACTGCACAAAGGTACACAAAATTGCTGGGGAAACTCAGCGGGTGCAGCAGCATCTATGGAGCGAAGGAAATAGGCGACGTTTCGGCCCGAAACGTCGCCTATTTCCATCGCTCCATAGATGCTGCTGCACCCGCTGAGTTTCCCCAGCAATTTTGTGTACCTTCGATATTCCAGCATCTGCAGTTCCCTTTTGAACACAGTGAACTGCACATGCTGGTTTACCCAAAAGAACACAAAGTGCTTTGTAACTCAGTAGGTCAGGTAGCATTTCTGAAGAACATGGATAGATGACATTTCGGGTCCTGGTTTGGCTTGCCTCTTTAACTGTCTGAAGAAGGGTATCGACCCAAAGCACCACCTACCCTTGTTCTCTAGACCCACCGAGCTACTCCAGCACTTGGTGTCTGTTTGGTATAAACCAGCATCTGCACTTCCTTGTTTCTACATGCTGCCTGACCGTTTGAGTTATTCCAGCACTTAGTTTCCTTTTGAGCAAAGTGATTGACTCAGGATGAAGTCAAAGCTTGACCAGAAAAAAGTACCAAATAGTCATTCAAATCCTCGACGTAGACCTTTAAGTGTAGATATGGCTGTAGGAAAAATGCAAGTCAATTTTCACACATAGGGGAATGTGCACACACTGCAGAGTTGTAATGTCCAACCATCTTTCAGTTATAGTTGTTGAGTAAGTAAATCGGTAAGTAAGTAAGTAAATTTTATTTAAATAGCATGTTTAAATCAACTCGCGTTGAAAGCAAAGTGCTTTACATAGAAAAAAATAATTAAGTTTCTGTACATCCATAGAAAAATTTAAAAAAAAGAAAAAAATGACACAACACATTATAGAATTCAACATGAACGTCCCCCCACAACAGAATCAAAATGTTCCACTGTGGGGAAAGGCATCAGAAAGTTCAGTCCTCCTCCTCTGTGAATCACCCGAGGTCGGGCTTATTTGTGGCCTCCGCAGCCAGTCCGATGTTTTCAGGCCCTCTTGCCGGGAAGATGGAACTCCGGTGTCGGTTGAGGGATAAATAATGGTCAGGACACATAGGGAAAATGCCCATGGTTTTCTCCAATTTTGTTTTTAGTTTAGTTTGGAGATACAGCACAGAGAGAGGCCCTTCGGCCTATCGAGTCTGCACTGACCAGCGATCCCCGCACATTAACACCATCCTGCACAAGGGACAATTTTTACATTTATACCAAGCCAATTAACTGCAAACCTGTATGTCTTTGGAGTGTGGGAGGAAACCGAAGTTCCCGGAGAAAACCCACGCAGGTCACGAGGAGAAGGTACAAACTTTGTACAGCCAAGTGCCCGTAGCCAGGATCGAACCCGTGTCTCTGGAGCTGTAAGCACCGCAAGACAGCAACTCTGCCGCTGTGCCACTGTGCTGCCCTGTGCCGGTGAGGATGGAAGGGTTGTTGAGGTTGCTTCTCATCTGAAAGGTTCGCACCCAGTCAATGCCACACTGAGTGCATCGGTCTGAATTTTGTGTTCTTGTCTGTAGAGTGAGGTTTGAATCCAAGAATGATTGCAAGTCCATTAAAAGGCAATGCAGTGTTGAGTTACTGTATTGATTATTGGAATTAATGGTCTGTCCTCAGATGTGATCGAGGAGCATAGAAGCTTAGAAGAATGAGGGATGATCTTACTTGAACAAAAATAAGGGTGAAGAGGGATTGATAAGGTATATGTTTGAGAGGCTGCTTCATCAGGCTGGAGACCATCGGACATCGCCAGACTGGCCTTTTAGACATTTGATGAAGATAAATGTCTTTGCTCAGACGGCTGTGAATCTTCAGACCTCTGTATCCCAAAGTGCTGTGGATGGTCACAGTTTGAGTTTATTCCAGACTGTGATCGATAGACTTTTTGGACACTCAGGGGATTGCAAAAGGACAGAATGAATTTGAAGAGATATTGAAACAGACAGAATCCTGTTTAATATGGAACTGAGCCAAAGGGCCAGGCAAACTAATTTGGAGGAGTAACTGCCCATCCATCGACACATCACCTTCAACACTAGAGGACCTAACATACTCAACCACTGCTCTATCCACCATCAAGAACTAGGGGCGATATTGTGGCGTCATGGTAGAGTTGCTGCCGTATAGCCCTAGAAACCCAAGTTCGATCCTGACTACGGAGTTTGTACTTTCGCCCCGTGACCTGCGTGGGTTTTCTCCAGGATCTCTGGTTTCCTCCCACACTCCAAAGACGTACAGGTTTGGTGGGCTAGTTGGCTTGTTATAAATGTAAAAATTGTGCCTGGTGCGTGTAGGATAGTGTTATGCCCCTGTCCCACTTAGGAAACCTGAACGGAAACCTCTGGAGACTTTGCGCCCCACCCAAGGTTTCCGTGCGGTTCCCGGAGGTTGCAGGTGGTTGCCGGAGGTTGCAGGTAGTGGAAGCAGGTAGGGAGACTGACAAAAACCTCCGGGAACCGCACGGGAACCGCACGGAAACCTTGGGTGTGGCACAAAGTCTCCAGAGGTTTCCGTTCAGGTTTCCTAAGTGGGACAGGGGCATTAGTGTGCGGGGATCACTGGTCGGCACGGGCTCGGTGGGCCGAAGGGCCTGTTTCCACGCTGTATCTCCAAACTAAACTGAAACTAAACTAAAGTAAATTCCATCATGCAGTGATGGTTTCATTACTCAAGCCTTATCCATTCTCCTACCCTCGTGGCTGTGTTCATCAGCCATAGTTCGAACTCTTCGAGTTACAGTGCCTGATTAATCACAGCAGGGAAGAGCAGATTGTTCCTGCTATTCCATCTGTTCACCTGTTCCTCACGGCCCTTTGGCCAGATGTATACTGAAGTTAATTCCACTGCAGACAAGAATGGTTTGTGATGTTTGCCCATATGTTCTTCATTTTAATTATCGCTTTCCCTTCCAAGACTATTTTATCTTCATTTCAGGGAAGCATAAAAAAAAATAAAACGCAACATTTTTTGCCACCAATTGTTTATGTGACAGCGTAAACTCCAGGGGAGTGAATTACCAAACGATTACAGCACGGAGATCGCCACCTTCGCCCATCAGTTCCTTGCAAGGAAAATGCAAGAACAGTTCATTTGCCCACTTACACACCAACGCCCTGCAATTATTTGTATTCTTTCAAGTACTTAACCAATTCCCTTTGAGCTCCATGCCTAAATCTGCTTCTATTATTCCTCAAGGCAATACAGTATGCTTCAGTCCCAGCTTCATTTGTTTAGTTTAGAAGTACAGTGTGGAAACAGGCCCTTCGGCCCACCGAGTCCGCACCAACCAGCGATCACCCCGTACACTAGCACTATCCTACACACACTAGGGACAATTTACAATTTTACCAAACCGATTAACTTACAAACTTGTATGTCCTTGGAGTGTGGGAGGAAACCAGAGCACCCGAAGAAAACCCATGCAGGTCACGGGGAGAACGTACAAACGCTTTGTAAATTTGCTGCATTAAAAAGTGTGCAATACTGACTCTTTTCTTTCTCCTCTGACCCTTGATCCTTCCGTGAAACGATTTGCCCTCCATTTTGTCAAGTCATCAATTTTTCAAATGTATCTAACATGGATTCCTTCTCCATCTTCTCTGCCCGAAGAAGAACAAACCTAGTCTTCACAGTGACACTGTAATAACGTCTCTCATCTCTGGAATTAAAATTAAATTAAATTAAATGTCTTTATTTATATAGCACATTTTTAGTCAACTTGCATTGACCCCAAAGTGCTTCACATAATTACATCCACACACACAGGCAAAGGTGGGTGAAGTGTCTTGCCCAAGGACACACACAGGCAAAGGTGGGTGAAGTGTCTTGCCCAAGGACACAACGACAGTATGCACTCCAAGCGGGATTCGAACCAGCTACCTTCCGGTTGCCAGCCGAACACTTAGCCCATTGTGCCATCTGTCGTACCAATTAGTCAAATAAATCTCCTCTGTGTCATCTTCAAGGCATCTTTCCTGATGTGCAGTTCTTCTTCTTCTTGTGTTTGAGGCAGCAGAGGTTGTGTTACGCCCTCCAGGTGCTTTAGCCAGTTCAATGTGCTGTTGTCGAGGGTCGTGAGGTCTACCCCTCTACCAGGGAGGGCGGAGGAGAGCGCAGTCGAAAATCACGTGCTGCGTTGTTTGATGAACACAGCCCCCAGCGATGCATGTTTGCGTTGAACCGGCCGAACCCTGTACGGAGCTGGTACAGGTGTGAAGTCAATAGAACTGGATGCAATACTCCAGTTTCTTATAAAGATTCACCTTGACATCCTTGCTCTTATGCTCCATGCCTCTGTTCATAAAACCCAGATTCCTTGTGCTATTGCACCCATTTTCTCCATCTGCCTTGCTGGTGTTAATGACTGTTGGCACAATTGTTAAAAAAAAGTGTTAACATTTGATTGGGAAGATTTTTTTTCCAGACACAAGTCTTAAAAATCAATGGAGACACATGGATCTACAGATGGTGCAGCATCTATAGTTCCTTGTGTCACTCAGCCTGCCAACGCCTGCTGGATCTCCCGATTGCTAACTCCTTCTCCCATTCCCATGTTAACCTTTCCGTCCTGGGCCTCCTCCATTGCCAGAGTGAAGCCACATGCAATCTGGAAGACCAGCACCTCAGATTCCAATTGGGTAGCTTACAACCCAGCAGCGGGAACATTGTACTATCCGATTTTAGGAACATCACACTATCCCTTTCCCACCCGCCCTTCCCCATCCACTTCCACCTACGTCCCTTCCTCTGGCTTTACACTTCACTGTTCTTTCAAACCACTTCTCTCCTTATCAACACCATTTTGTTTCCTTCTCTCCTTTAACCCAATTTTGTCACCCTTTTGTCCCCTTGTCATCTATAGGCTTTAGCCATCCATCTGCCTTTCAGTCCGAAGAAGGGTCCCAACCCAAAACGTTACCCATCCTCTTCCTCCAGAGATGCTGCCTGACCCGCTGAGTTCCTCCTGCAATTTGTGTCTAGCATCTGCTAATCACACGGCCCCCTCACCTGTATCGAAGTCACTTGGCAGACTTTGTCCCACTCCCACCTCTTTTCCAGCTTTCTCTCCCCCACCATATGAAGAAGGGTCCCAACTCCAAACTATCCATGTCCTCCAGAGATGCCACCTGGCCCTGCACTTTGTGTCTATTAATGATCAATGGATCTGCTTAAACATGAGATCAGCACACCTTCAGCAACAGACTGGTTCTGCCAAGATGCCGTACAGAACACCACAGGAGATCCCTGGGGCTATCAAACTGTACAACTCCTCCCCTTCTGTCGTGGGGTAGACTGACCCCAATCTTTGCACATCCCCAACCCTTTCCACTCGTCACTTTAATTTCATTTTTTATGTATCTTGTGTTTTATGACTGTTAAACCTCTGTCCCACGGTACGAGTTCATTCCAAGTGTTCTCCCGAGTTTGCCCTGATTCGAACACGGAGATTTACGGTAATGTCGGTACTCGGGGCTCTCGTGGACATTTTTCATCACGTTGAAAAATCTTCACGAGTCTTCCCGTGCGTACCTGCCGTTAGCGAGTCTTCCCGAGTACCTGCCGATAGCGCTAAGAGACGTCCCCGAGCTGCGACGTACCCGCTACGTTCATTCTCCGTGCTTACCACGAGTTTGATTTTTTTTAAACTCGGGAGAGCTCTTGGAATTAACTCGTACCATGAGACAGGGCTTTAAGCAGATCAATCTCCCTCCTGGGATAAATAAAGTTATATCGTATCATATATTATTGCATCGTATACTCTAATCAAAATGGCTGCTGCATTCAATAAAGTCCCTGTTGTAAGGTTGGTCACTTGGCATCCAATATATGCCCAGGCAACTCCCAAAATATGGTAAGACTGCAACCAGTTTAAACGTGGGTGAATATAATAAATATTTGACAGGAAACTTGGAAGAATTCCCCTGTTCTTTAAATCTCCAGCAGAGCACTGTGATGTTTTTTTTATGGTAAATTAAGGAATCTATTTAAATCTATTTAAATGGAAAGTGGTAGATGCAGTTGTTTTTGTGCAGTGGAATGTTTAATAGCATCCTAGAGAGCAGGCACAAACTCAACTTGACTTAATAAAAAAATATATTGACTTGTTATTCAAACATTAACCCTTCCAGTATTCCTGAAGCATTATCAGCCAAAATACCAGTATTTATTCCTCTCGAATTGGACTTGAACTCGCAACCATATAGAGCCATAGAAACAGGAGTAGGCGCAGGAGTAGGCCATTTGGCCCTTTAAGCCGGCACCACCATTCAATATGATCATGGCTGATCACCCACAATCAGTACCCCGTTCCTGCCTTCTCCCCATATCCCCTGACTCCGCTATCTTTAAGAGCCCTATCTAGCTCTCTCTTGAAAGTATCCAGAGAACCGGCCTCCACCGCCCTCTGAGGCAGAGAATTCCATAGGCTCACAACTCTCTGTGAGAAAAAGTGTTTCCTCATCTCAGTCCTAAATGGCTTACCTCTTATTCTTCAGAGACACTTCAGAGGTAAGAATGAGCAATGGCTTGCATGGTCCCAGCTGCCTGATAACTTGCTTTCTCCTAATAGTTAACTCGGAGGTTTTGTGGTCAAAGGAGATTTCAAGCTGTATCACCATTCAGAAAGATTACCTGATACTTCTTCGTTGAATCAATACCCTAATTGTGGCCAACTTGTATGAATTTACATATTTCTTGAAGTATAGCAAATGGCCTTCAGCTCAAATAAAATATTCAACTTCCGTGGAAAGTTTGAATTGAATCGAATTGAATAAATTTTGAATTGAATACATTTTATTCGCCAAGTATGCACACATACAAGGAATTTACCTCGGTGCTTTGCTCACAAGTAACAACACGATATATAGTTGACAATTAAAAATAAAACATTATAATTTGAACATGTGAAGAATGAAATAAAATACCGGAGCAAAAGGAGGCTACAGACTTTTGGCTGTTGAGTAGAGCTACTGCTCTGGAAAAAAAGCTGTTTTGATGTCTGGCTGTGGCAGCTTTGACAGTCCGGAGTTGCCTTCCAGAGGGAAGTGTTTCAAAGAGTTTGTGGCCAGGGTGAGAGGGGTCAGAGATGATCTTACCCGCTCGCTACCTGGCCCTTGCAGTGTACAGTTCGTCAATGGGGGGAAGTTTGCAATATTGTCTCGACCCGAAACATCACCTATTCCTTTTCTCCAGAGTTGTTGCCTGTCCCCCTGAGTTACTCCAGCATTTTGTGTCGATCTTCAGTGTAAACCGGCATCTGGAGTTACTCGTGTAGGAAGGAACTGCAGATGCTGGTTTAAACCGGATAGACACAAAAAGCTGGAGTAACTCAGTGGGTCAGACAGCATCTCTGGAGTAAAGGAATAGGTGATGTTTCAGGTCGGGTCGACACTGATAGCCCTGTCCCATGGTACGAGTTCATTCCAAGAGCTCTCCCGAGTTTTAAAAAAATCAAACTCGTGGTAAGCACGGAGAATGAACGTAGCGGGTACGTCGGAGCTCGGGGACGTCTCTTAGCGGTTCGTAACGCTAAAGGCAGGTACTCGGAAGACTTGCTAATGGCAAGTAATCACGGGAAGACTCGAGAAGATTTTTCAACATGTTGAAAAATGTCCACGAGAGCCCCGAGTGCCGATGAGTGGCCATTACCGTAAATTTCCGAGTTCGAATCAGGGAAAACTCGGGAGAGCTCTTGGAATGAACTTGTACCGTGGGACAGGGCTTTAAACGTTACCTATTCCTTTTCTCCAGAGATGCTGTCTGACCCGCTGAGTTACTCCAGCTTTTTGTGTCCAATTGCAGTTATTCATGCTGCCTCACCCGTCGAGTTCCACCAACACTCTGTTTCCTTGTATGTATGTGTGGAAGGAGTTTGTTATTCTAAGTTGTGTAACTGCAAGTTATTATTTGTGGATTTCGTCTAATGAGCACGAACTTTCTGAACCTCCGCGCGCTGGGAACTCCTGGCTTCACGAGACGCTCAGCAGGGGCACAAGTTGCAATATTACTGATGTAGATCACAGGAGATGTGGAGATAGAGAGACCATGCAACACTGCTGCCAAGAGAGCCAAACAGAGGCTGAAAACTTTGGACGGCGATGAATTCCCACGCAGCCCCACTGAACGCTCTGAATAAATAAAGAGCCAAATCACCATCACTGAAGACAGGCTGCTGACTTTTATAGAGTAAGTTGTACACACTATTGGCTTCTCTGGAGGTGGTAGGTTTAATAATACATGTGGCGATCTTTGATCTGTGTCAGGTGGAACCCATTTAACCCACCTCCCGTTCCCCCATCTCCATATTTCAAACTGTTTAAAGTCCTTGTTTCTTGTACTCCGGCTATCGATTGTGTATTACTATAACCGTGCTGATATTTAACAGAGCCCAGCGCAAGTTTGACTTTTTGTGAAATGTCGGCGTGAAATCCATTTCCCTCAGCCGTGTCTCTACAGAAGTTTAACCATCGACAACAATTGACATGAACTGTGCAGAATATCAAAAAGAGAACCCAGCTTGGACCTGACTTGCATTTTGGCCTCATTGCCCAGCTGGCCAAGTAGAAACCTCAGATCGATACCTCCTCAAGTCCATAGGTGAAGATGGTCCATATTTACAAAGTAATGGGAGATTTATACCAAAGATAAGCACAATGTGCTGGAGTAACTCGACCGGTCAGGCAGCATCTCTGGCGAAAACAGATCGATGACACATGTAGACGCTCTCAGTTGTCTCCTTCAGCTTCATTGATAAAAACAGGGGAGTGTACTCTATCTCGCTTCCTGAAGTTCTCCAAATGGTCTCCAAATCTGAGGAAGGACATTATTGCCATAGAGGGAGTGCAGAGAAGGTTCACCAGACTGATTCCTGGGATGTCAGGACTGTCTTATGAAGAAAGACTGGATAGACTTGGTTTATACTCTAGAATTTAGGAGATTGAGAGGGGATCTTATAGAAACTTACAATATTCTTAAGGGGTTGGACAGGCTAGATGCAGGAAGATTGCTCCCGATGTTGGGGAAGTCCAGGACAAGGGGTCACAGCTTAAGGATAAGGGGGAAATCCTTTAAAACCGAGATGAGAAGAACTTTTTTCACACAGAGAGTGGTGAATCTCTGGAACTCCCTGCCACAGAGGGTAGTCGAGGCCAGTTCATTGGCTATATTTAAGAGGGAGTTAGATGTGGCCCTTGTGGCTAAGGGGATCAGAGGGTATGGAGAGAAGGCAGGTACGGGATACTGAGTTGGATGATCAGCCATGATCATATTGAATGGCGGTGCAGGCTCGAAGGGCCGAATGGCCTACTCCTGCACCTAATTTCTATGTTTCTATGTTTCTAAACTAAAGAGAAAACAGAGTTTCAGCATGGAGGGAAAGAAAATGAAGGGAAATGGGATTATTTGGACAATATTTGTCTAAAAGTTGACAGTATGATGGGCCGGATGATGTTTTTCTGTGGTGCATGTCGCTAGGTCTCGGAGGATAGTCGTGAAACACACACTAATGGGGAATCCAATGGTCCTCATTTGAAACAGCAACAAATATATTGAACTTCTTTGCATGTGGCAACATTGCAGTGGGCAATATTGATCCCCTCTGCCATTCATTGTCAACAAGAGCATCAAGAGGACGGGCACCAGACTGGAAGGATAATGGGTGGCTGGAGATACATTTTTCTTTCCTTTACTCATTTTGTGGGATCTGGACATCTCTGACAAGGCCAGCATTTATTTATTGGTCAACTTAACTGCCCGTGCAAAGTTGTTGGCGTGCAGCCTTCTTGAACTTCCGCAGTCCTTCTGGCCAAGGATCTCTCATTGTGCTGTTGTTGAGGGTCTTCCAGGATTTGGACCCTGCAACAATGAAGGTCCGGTGGCAACTTCCCGGCTCAGGATAGTGTGCAACTTGAAGGGACACCTGCAGGTGGCAGTGTTCCTCTGTGCTTTGCTGCCCTCCTCTCTCTTGGGGATAGAGGTCACGTATTTGGGAGGTGCTCAAAGATCTCAGAGCTAAGATCTTTGGAGGTGCTCTCCCTATAGCCAAGTATTTGCAGTGCATTTTGTAGTGGTACACTTTGTCAC
Organism: Amblyraja radiata; assembly: GCF_010909765.2. Taxonomy (NCBI): domain Eukaryota; kingdom Metazoa; phylum Chordata; class Chondrichthyes; order Rajiformes; family Rajidae; genus Amblyraja; species Amblyraja radiata. Next base: position 8,384,220 of record NC_045982.1, on the reverse strand, counting down.
CATTATGCAATGGTGCGGAGTGAATGGATGTTTAGGGAGATTTATTTGGTGCATATCAAGCAGGATACTTTGAAGAAACAAGGAATTACACAAAAGGACAAAAAGTGCTGGAGGGAGTAACTCAGCAGGTCAAGCAATATATCTGGAGAACATAGATAGGTGATGTTTCAGGTCAGGACCCTTCTTCAGACTGCGTGAATTTCCTCTACACCCCTATCTTGTGGATTTACAACACAACATCACAACTTTTATATTCAATACCTTGAATTATGACATCTAATATTTCTGGAGAACATGGATAGGAGACGTTTCAGGTTGGGACCTTACTTTGTTCAACGTGATGCCTAGCCTCTTTAGAGTCATGGAGCTATATTAATCCAGACAAGCGAAGAGCATTGTATCACAAGTCTTGTAGATGGGAGAAAGAGAGCGTGCTCCAGTCCACAGCCATGAACTGATCCAGGAAAGGCGAGGGAAGCTTCAATCTCCTTATTTGTGTGACATTGCTACCAAGGATCTCCCTACCAGGTAGAATTAGAAACTTTATTGGGCAGTTGTTGCAGTGGCGAAGTTGAAACAGGATCCAGGTGGATCATCCAACATTAATTGCGGAATAACCGCCGAACGTTCCAATAAGTCAGTTCTCGATGAGAGGCGAGATAGCTGGGAAGGAATCATGAGTCTGCAACATGATCTCACGGTTAATGGAACACAGTTGAAAGCAGTTTAATCAATGCTCAACCACTCTGCACCGGACATTGGAACTGCAATCTCAGGACACCTTCCAGGAAGCCAGCAGATTGTTCAAGAGATCAACTATTTCTAATTTTAATATTCATAACTTGCACTACCTTGCACTAAACATTATCCACTTTGTCGCGTGTCTGTACTCCCTGAATGGCTTGATTGTAATCATGTCTTGTCTTTCCGTTGACTGGTTAGCAAGCACCAAAAGGGTGTCAGAGTTGCTGCTTTACAGTGTCTGCAGCACTAGGGGCCCGGGTTCCATCCCGACTACGGGTGCAATCTGTACGGAGTTTGTGCGTTCTCCCCTTAATCGCGTGGGTTTTCCCCGAAATCTTCGATTTCCTCCCACACTCCAAAGATGTACAGGTTTGTAGGTTAAATGGCTTTCTATAAATGTAAATTATCCCTAGTGTGTGTGTGTAGGTCAGTGTTAGTGTACGGGGATCGCTGGTCGGCACGGACTCCGTGGTCCGAATGTCCAGTTTCCGCACTGTATCTCTAAACTAAACTAAACAAAAAAAGCTTTTCACTGGACCTCGGTACAACTGACAATAAACTCAATTAAACTAAACTAATTTTTAAAAATGAATATTTTTGGAAGTGCCCCGTGAAAATCAAAATGTGTACATTTGATATATGACAGACTTCTCTGCATGCAATGGGATTCAACAATGAGAGACTGAGTGCTATTTTCCCCATGCAATAGATGGAGTTTCATGTTCTTTTTCAGGAGGAAAGAGTTACATTTAATCTTATCTGACAATCAGAAAATTACAATATGTTTTACAGCTAATGAAGTACTTTGGAAATATCGTAAATGAAGAAATGTGTAGCAAATATGCACATAGGAAGCTTCCACAAATAATAAATGTCATAAGGAGCAGATAATCTGCAGCGCTGGTTCTCAAAGTAAATATTAGTCAGGGATAATTCTCTCAATCCTCTTCAGATCTTTTGATAGGAGATCCAATATTTTACACCCACCTGAAATTAGTTATTTAATGTGTCACCAGCAGGGCAACATTGCTGGCAGTTCACTAATACCTGTATTGGTACTGACAACTCAGTGGCGCAGCGGTAGAGGTGCTGCCTTGCTGGGCTTGCAGCGCCGGAGACACGGGTTCGATCCCGACTATGTGTACTCTCTGTACGTTCTTCCCGTGGCCCCGTGGGTTTTCTCCGAGATCTTCGGTTTCCTCCCACACTCCAAAGACGTACAGGTATGTAGGTTAATTGGCTTGGTGTAAATGTAAATTGCCCCTAGCGTTAGTGTGCGGAGGAAGTTTGCGTGACACATTAATAGAAGTGCAGTCTTTTTGGGCTGTATCGCCACCACTGTGCCATAATACCGTGTCATTTTGTAATCCAGGCTGAAAATAAGGGGTGGCACAGCGGTGGAGACCCGGGTTCGGGTGCTGTCTGTACGGAGTTCGTGCCATCTCCCCGTGACCTCGTGGGTTTTCCCCGGGCACTCCGGTTTCCTCCCACACTCCAAAGACGTACAGGTTTGTAGGTTAATTGGGTCTGTTAAAGATTGTAAATTGTCCCTATTGTGGAGGATACTGCTGGTGCATGGTCGGTGCAGGCTCGGTGGGCTGAAGGGCCTGTTTCCGCGCTGTATCTCTAAACTAAACTAAACTCAGATTATATTTGGGTTACAGTAAGAGTGGCACAGCGGTAGAGAAGAGTCCTACAGGATGCAAACAGGTCCTTTGACCCACTGATTCTACACTGGTTATCAAGCACCTTCCCATACTATTCCCACTTCCCAGTCCTCAGCTCCTAACCTTCCAAGCTATGGGATTTCAAGTGTTTATCTAAATACAGGCAACTCGCTTCCCTGAAAAGCAGCACATAATTCAAAAATGTGTAAATTAAACATATTGCATTTAAAAATTCGAAAAGGGATACATTTGAATGCGTTATTTCAAAAATACAGCTCATGATTTAGACTTTGGTATTTTGGGAGCTTCCTGTGTACACATTCACTGCACATTTATTCATTTACATATCTCACCCCTTATTCTAATCCTAGGCCCTCTAGTCATAGGACATCTTCTAAACAGAAAAATGTCTCGCCATTTATCCTCATAATTTTGTATACCTGAATCAGATCTCCACTCAGATATTTCCATCCCAAACCCAGCCTATCCAATAACACGTAATGTGTAGGAAGGAACTGCAGATACTGGTTTAAACTGGAAATGCTGGAGGAACTCAGCGGGACAGGCAGCATCTCTGGAGAGAAGGAATAGGTGACGTTTCGGGTCGACACCTTCTTCAGACTTGAAGTCTCGACCCGAACAGCACCCATTTCTTTTCTCCAGAGATGCTGCCTGTCCTACCGAATTACTCCAGCTTTTTGTGTCTATCTTCTGTCCAATACCTCATAGTAGTTGCAATGCTTCATCCCAAGCGATATCCCGGTGAACAAAAAGACGTCCAAGTTTTAGTGTAAGTTCCAAGAAAATTAATTATAATAGTGTAGCAATAATCACGGGTCTGGTGATCATATTTACTGTTGCTGTGTCTTGGTTCAGCCACAGTGGCCACGTTCTAGTCAAGTGCATAGCGAGGGATTTTTTAGAGTTTTTAGTTTTAGTTTTAGAGATACAACGCCGAAAAGGGCACATTGGCCCACCGAGCCTGCGCCGGCCAACGATCCCCGGCCCCACACTAACGCTAACGTACACGCTCTACAATTGGGGTCATTTATAATTATACCAAACCAGTTAACCTACAATCCTGTACGTCTTTGGAGTGTGAGAGGAAACCGGAGATCCCGGAGAAAACCCACGCAGGTCTCGGGGAGAACGTACAAACTCCGCACAGACAAGCCCCCACACGCCTAAGATTGAACCAAGGTCTCTGGCGCTGTAAGGCAGCAACTCTACCGCTGCGCCACCGTGCTGCCAAATTGTTCAGCATCTCTGGTAGACAAAAGTGCTGGAGAAACTCAGCGGGTGAGGCAGCATCTCTGGAGCAAAGGAAATAGGCAACGTTTCGGGCCGAAACCCTTCTTCAGACAGCATCTCTGTTGTGAAATTAGGTTTCAGTAACATTAGTAATGGGATAGTTTGATGGTCAATTTAAAAAATATATATTATTATTATTATTATTATTATTATTATTATTTATTTTTATTATTATTATTATTATTATTATTATTATTATTATTATTATTATTATTATTATTATTATTATTATTATTATTGTCATGTGTAACGAGGTCCAGTGTCAAGTTTTTTTGTTGCATGCTATCTAGTCAGCAAAAAGACTATACCTGGTTTCAAGTGGCTGACCGTGTACAAGATACAGGATAAAGGGTGTAATGTTTAGTGCAAGATAAAGTCCAATAATGTCTATTTTAAAAATAGTTTCTTGGTCTCTAATGGGGTGCATAGGAGGTCAGGACCACTCTCTAGTTGGTGAGAGGATGGCTCACTTGCTTGAGGAAGAAACTGTATCATTTATTTAATTTTTTGGCCTGGGTGTGTATTTTGGATTGAGAAATCTGACGAGGTTTTGAATGGGGTTAGGTGGGGGGTTTTTTCCATCCAGAATTGGAGATAAAAATCTTCTAGGTGAAAATAAAATTCCTCTCTTGTTCCACGTTAAAACTCTAGCTCAGGCAAGAAACTTGCAACCAGTTCAATGCAGCATTTTCTCATCCGGCCATGTTAATAGCCTAAGATTGCCAAATGAATGCTAAATTACAGCTTAGCATTATTTTTCATTGACTGGATTACCTCCAGAGTCTTTATTATTAGATGGGCTCAGGAAGCATAACTCACTCTTCAGATTTATTGATCCAGCCTCCACGATGTTGAAACATAATGTCGGCTCAGGCACATCACTCCTGACGAGACCTTGGTATTTCCACAATGATCCAAAGCTCTCTGCACAACATGAGTTATTTTTAATATAGTCATTGCAGTAAAGAAGGAAACTGGGAAGCCAATTTGTGCACAGATATGTCCCACAAACAGCAGAATACAATTAGTCATGGAGTCATAGGGTGATACAGTGTGGAAACAGGCCCTTCAGCCCAACTTGCCCATCAATGTCCCAGCTACACTAGTCCACCTGCCTGCGCTTGGTCCATATCCCTCCAAACCTGTCCTATCCATGTACCTGTCTAACTGTTTCTTAAACGATGGGATAGTCCTAGCCTCAATTACCTCCTCTGGCGGCTTGTTCCATACATCCACCATACATGTGAAAAAGTAACCTCTCGGATTCCTATTAATTTTTTCCCCTTTGCCTTGAACCTATGTCCTCTAGTCCCCTATTCCTCTACTCCAGGCAAGAATCTCTGTACATCTACCCGATCTATTCCTCTCATGATTTTGTACATATAAGATCACCCCTCATCCTCCTGTGCTCCAAGGAATTACCCAGATAATCTTTCTTTATAATGCAGTTCTGATATAAATATAAATATTACAATGGGATAATGCCACTTCACTTATTCAAAGTCTTTTGTATCAAGGGAGACCTAATTTGTTTAAGATCGCTTCCAAAATCTAAACCCCAAAGAGTGCATGTCCTCAGTGTAACATTCTAACTCAGGTGAGAATATTATCCAATGAGCCAAGGTTAGTATAGCAGTGAAGTGTGAAGAGTGTTCTAATGGGACAACAAAATTCTTACTTGCAGTAACACAACAGATGTAAACATAATACTCTATAAACACCATAATACACACACACACACACACACACACACACACACACACACACACACACACACACACACACACACACACACACACACACACACACACACACACACACACACATATCCCTCCCCCTTCCAAGTTCTCCGACCACTCTGACCATCTCCCTGATTAAATTTTATCTCTGTATGCTTCATTGTCACCTTCTCCGAGCAAACTCTGATCTAATCTTCAATTTCCATAAACCCCGTCCCCTTTGATGTCTTATTTTCACGCCAGACTCTTCCTTCTCTGTGTCTCCCTCTCCCCTGACTCTCAGCCTGAAGAAGTGTCTCAACCCAAAACGTCGCCCATTCCTTCTATCAGAGATGCTGCCTGTCCCACTGAGTTACTCCAGCATTTTGTGTCTATTTTCTTATATATACACATATATGCGCACACACACGCACGTACACACACACACACACACGCACGTACACACACACACACACACACACACACACACACACACACACACACACACACACACACACACACACACACGCACGTACACACACACACGCACGCACACACACACACACACACACACACACACACACACACACACACACATACACATACACACACACACGCACACACACACACACACACATACACACACACACATACACACACACACACACACACACACATATATAATTAAATTCTTGCATTGCTGCAGCACAACAGGATATTGTAGCCATAAATACAAATCAGATCAGTGTGTCCATATACCATAGAATATATATATACACATCTGTGTGTGTGTGTATATATATATATATATGTGTATACAGGTATATATATAGTATACCATGTATATGTATGTCTGTTATATACATACACACATACATACATAAATACTTACTCTGGTATATATATTTGTGTATATACTGTATTTCTGGGTGTGTATACAATGTGTGTATTTGTGTGTGTGTGTGTGAATATACATACATATTTATATATAAAAACAAACAACTAATAATAGTGCAAAGCCAACAATAATGCCCTCACGTCTCTGTAGTTCTGAACTTATTTGGAGGTTGTGGAGTTTAATAGCCTGATGGTTGTTGGAACGGTTGTAAGTGAATACGTCCTGGACATGTCTCGATAAAACATTCTCTGACTTTCACTTGACCAGTTCACCAACTCTTCCAATTTCCACTTCTCGTTCTAATCTCCAAGTGCTTTTGCAGCACGAGTGTTGACCATCCATCACTGCCCTATCTTCTGACCTGGCTTTTGATATCACACATCAGGAAAAGCTCCTCGCTCCAAGAGTCTGGTGATGAAAGTGCTGTGTGTCAGGGGGGAGAGTTTTGTGAGAAAGTGTATGGTGCTGCTTTCTCGGGACTTTCATTAGACTCTCTCTGCACGTGGGCTACGAGCTGGGCGATATTAGATCCTTTTTACTGCTTTGTTCAGGCGATGCTTTTGCTCTTTCTCAGTGTATTTCTTCATCTGCTCTTGAATTGAATTGAATCAATTTTATTAGCCAGGTATGCACACATACAAGGAATTTGCCTTGGTGCTTTGCTCGCCAGGAACAACACGATATACAGTAGACAATTAAGCTTGTACTTGGCCTTCCTGCGGAGGTCTGCATCCCCGCTCCTGTAGGCCTCATCTTTAGACTGGTGGAGCTGTCTGAGTTCTGCGGTAAACCAGGGCTCTGCATTGTTGAACCTGATCCGGGTCCTAGTGGGAATGTAACTGTCCGCACAAAAGCTGACATATGATGTCACAGCGTCTGTATGGTCATCGAGGCTTGTGTAGGAAGGTGGGTTAACATTTTTCTTTCATGCATTTCATTTTCACTCTCTTCCCTTTCCCTGACACTTCCCCTTTCACACAACATAGTACAGGAGAGGAACGGACCCTCCATTTACGATGCAATGTGATGCAATACGCTACGATGGGAAGCGAGACGATGCGATATAACTTTATTTCTCCCAGGAGGGAAATTGATCTGCCAACAGTCATAAAACAAAACAAGAAACATGAAACATGAAATTAAAGTGATGAGTGGAAAGGATGGGGGATGTGCAACGATTGGGGTTGAGGTGGGGGGGGGGGGGGGGGGGGGAGGGGAGTCAGTCAGTTTACCCCACAACAGAAGGGGGAGGAGTTGCACAGTTTGATAGCCACAGGGAAGAAGGATCTCCTGTGGCGTTCTGTCCTGCATCTTGGTGGAACCAGTCTGTTGCTGAAGGTGCTCCTCGGGTTGACCAGTGTCATGGAGGAGCACACGTGTATGGTGCTGCTTTTTCAGAATCTCACAACATCTCACAATGTTTGTGCCAAACATAATGCCTAGTTAAACTGATCTCATCTGGCTGCACGTGATCCACATCCCACTGCTCCCTGCACTTCCATGTGCCTATCTAAAATAAATGCCACTATCGTTCCTGCCTCCGTCACCATCTCTGGCAATGTGTTCCAGGCTCCCACCCCACTCTGTATGGAAAACATGCTCTCCACATCGCCATTAATTTTGCCCGCCCGCACTTTATAGCTATGCCCTCTAGTGTTTAACATTTTCACCCGGGGAAAAAAAGGTTCTGACTGTCTACCCTATCTACACCTCTCATAATTTTACATAGAAACATAGAAAATAGGTGCAGGAGTAGGCCATTCGGCCCTTCGAGCCTGCACCGCCATTCAATATGATCATGGCTGATCATCCAACTCAGTATCCCGTACCTGCCTTCTCTCCGTACCCCCTGATCCCTTTAGCCACAAGGGCCACATCTAACTCCCTCTTAAATATAGCCAATGAACTGGCCTCAACTACCTTCTGTGGCAGAGAGTTCCAGAGATTCACCACTCTCTGTGTGAAAAATGTTTTTCTCATCTCGGTCCTCATACTTCCAACAACGTCTCCCCTCAACCTCTGAAGTTCCAGAGGAAACAGTGCAAGCCTATGCAGCATCTCCCTGTAACTGAAGCCCTCGAATCCAGGCAGCTTTCTGGTAAATCTCCTCTGCACCCTCTCCAAAGCCTCCATATCTTTTCTGTAAACGGACTGCATGCAATACTCCAAATGCGGGCCTAACCAATGTCCTATAGAGCTACAATATTTCCTGTATTACGTGTCTCTCCTGTAACTTCCTAATTTCCCCAACTATTCTCTTTTTCTATTTCTCTCACCATCTCTCAGGGTTTATGTTAAATGTTATTTTATATGGCTGTGTGTATTGTCGCTTGTCACTCACTATGGCTGTATGGTAACTCAAATGTCACTGTACCTTGTGTTCAAAAGGGAACTGCAGATGCTGGAATATCGAAGGTACACAAAATTGCTGGGGAAACTCAGCGGGTGCAGCAGCATCTATGGAGCGAAGGAAATAGGCGTTGCCTATTTCCTTCGCTCCATAGATGCTGCTGCACCCGCTGAGTTCCCCAGCAATTTTGTGTACCTGTCACTGTACCTTAGTTGGTTTAAGTGACAAAAAAACTTGAACTTGAATCTCTCATTACTTGTTTCCTCCATCTTTCAGCAACCAAGACTTCAAAAAGTAGATCAGAGCAATTCGGAGTAATGAGTTCCCTGAGGAAATCATTTGGGGCGGCATGGTGGTGGAGTAGTTGCTGCCTTACAGCGCGAGAGACCCGGGTCTGATCCTGACTACGGTTGCTTGGCTGCACGGATTTTGTACGTTCCCCCCGTGAATGCGTGGGTTTTCCCCGGGTGCTCTGGTTTCCTCCCACACTCCAAAGACGCACAGGTTTGTAGGTTAATTAGCTTTGGTAAAGATTGTGAACTGTCTCTAAAGTGTAGGATAGTACAAGTGTACGGGGATCGCTGGTCGGCATGGACCCGGAGGGCCAGAGGGACTCTTCCCGCATTGTATCTCCAAACTAAACCACAATCTATGCCTGAATCGACATTCCTGTTTGATGCCTACATTTTGCTGGTTTATACCAAATGCAGACACAAAATGCTGGGGTAACTCAACGGGTCAGGCAGCATCTCTGGAGAAAAACAAGAGGTGACGTTTCGGGTTGGAAAGCTTCTTCCGGCTGACAGACGTGAAGCTCACCGTTTGACCTGTTTTTACAAAATGTTAAATGGTCAGCTCGACATAAATTACAAGACCTACACCAACCCCAAACCAATTAGGAGCAGACGAGGGCATTCAATCCAATTTGTGATCCCAGCTACAAAGACTGATGTGTGGTTTAAGTCCTCCCTCCACCACCTCCAGTTTAAATTCCATTTGGAATATTTTGGAGGACCAAGAAACCAAGAACCAAGAACCAAGAACCTCAGTCTGAAGAAGGGTTCTGACCACAAACTTCACCTATTCTTTATCTCCAGAGATGCCAATAGACATTAGACAATAGGTGCAGGAGTAGGCCATTCGGCCCTTCGAGCCAGCACCGCCATTCAATGTGACCATGACTGATCATCCCCATTCACGCCTTCCCCTAGCTCTGCGATCTTTAAGAGCCCTATCTAGCTCTCTCTTGAAAGTATCCAGAGAACTGGCCTCCACCGCCCTCTGAGGCAGAGAATTCCACAGACTCACAACTCTCTGTGAGAAAAAGTGTTTCCTCGTCTCCCTTCTAAAAGGCTTACCCCTTATTCTTAAACTGTGGCCCCTGGTTCTGGATGCTGCCTGACCCCCTGAAGTACTCCAGCATTTTGTGTCCATCTTCCAAATAAAAATAACGTGGTTCAGATTGAAGGAAAACATTTATGTGTTGGGTTATTTTCTTTTGCTATTTATAGCAAAATAATATGAATAAAATATTAATACAGCACTTTTAACCGCTACAAGATGTTTCTAAGACTTTTTCCACCCATGAAATACCTGCTGAAATCTAATTTATTGTTAGTGAGAAAACAATTTTCCCACGCACAGCAAAGTGCTAACAGCCATATAACCTTTTCTTTATTGATTTCATTTGAGGGATGGATATTGCCAGAACACCAGGAATAATTCAAAAAAGCAAACTGCTGGAGGATCTCAGCAGGTCAGGCGGCAGCTATCAAAGTGAAGAGTTAATCAACATTTCAGGTCATGATGCTGCATCATTGTGGTATCGTTGCAAAATGTCAACCATCCCTCTGCTTCTACAGATGCTGCCTGACCCATCGGGTTCTTCCAGCAAAGGTAGACACAAAAATGGTGGAGTAACCCAGCAGATCAGGCAGCATCTCTGGTGAAAAGGAACAGGTGATGTTTCGGGTCGAGACGCTTCTTCAGACTGAGAGTCGGGGGAGAGGGAAACTAGAGATGTGAAAAGGTACAAAGAACAAATGAATGGAAAGTATGTATAGAACAAATCAAAGCCAGCAAAACGATCAAGGAAAGGTAGAGCCCACAAGGGTCCATTGTTGGCTGTGGAGAAAGTGATAATGGGTAGATACAAACAGTGAAGCTAAGCAGGTCGACAGTGAACCTAATAGAACGACTAGGGTAGGGGAGGATAGAGAGATAGGGAATGCAAGGGTTACTTGAAATTAATATTCATACCGCTGGGTAATAAGTTACCCAAGAGAAATATGTTCCTCCAATTTGCGTTTAGCCTCATTCTGACAATGGAGGAGGCCCTGGACAGAAAGATCAGAATGGGAATGGGAAGGGGAGTTAAAGTGTTTGGCAACCGTGTTCTTCCAGCAGTAGTTACTTGCTTGATTATGGCATCTGCAGTCCCTTGTGTCACCAAAAATAATTCTCCTGGCTTCCTTTGATTCATGCCATGGATCGTTTTCAGCCCCCACTTGAGAGGGTGAATTAGGCCTTTGTTTATCACCTTGTTGGTAAGACCAAGAGTGGGTAAATCAATCTCCCAATAACGTTTGTGAATTTATGCCCAGATTATAAAATAGAGATTTACAACACCCCCCCCCCCCCCCCCCCCCCCACAACTAAACCTTCTGCTTTGAGGTGAAATTGTATCTCACTGAGTCATGGCTTATACATAGCTGTGTGCTCAGTTCATTCCAAACCCTTTTAGACCATCACACAACAACAAATTATTCACCTCAGGGCAAGTTCCAGTGAGTTTTTTTCCCCGTTGCTCTCCAGCAGTGATCAACATTTCTTGACGTCAACGATAGACACAAAATGCTGGAGTAACTCAGCGGGACAGGCAGCATCTCTGGAGAGAAGGAATGGGTGACGCTTCGGGTCTTGACCCAACACGTCACCCATTCCTTCTCTCCAGAGATGCTGCCTGTCCCGCTGAGTTACTCCAGCATTTTGTGTCTATCTTCGGTTTAAACCAGCATCTGTAGTTCCTTCCTACACAATACATTGCTTGACATCAGTTCAATGGAGGATTTGCACACACACACACACGCATTGTCTGCAGTTCAAACGTTTGATATTCCTTGAGCAGCCTTGAAAGCAATCGTACAACACAGAAAGAGACTATTGTGACTCATCGCAATTAAATTCATTCTTTGCAAGAGCAATCCAATTAGTTTCATTACCCTGCTTGCCTCAAAAAAATTACCCCTTAGTATTCATCCAATTTTGAAATTTTCTGTTGAATCTGCAAAGGTTCAATGGTACGTTATTGTCACAAGTGTCGAAGTGCAGTGAAATTCCTATTTTGTGTACTTACTTACTTACTTACTTACTGCCTATTGTGCCTCCTGGCATGTAGGGCAGCAACGAAGGTCCTCCACTCCTTGTTGATTCCTTCAGTTGCTGTTTCCGTCACATATTTGTTTTACGAGACAGGGTTGTTGGCCCTGTGCTCAATCTCCAACCTGGAGGACCAGTGGATCGCTCTTCGTCTCGCCTCTACCCTTCGACCAGTCCAGCATGGGAGACCCTAACAGGAGACGAATCTCCCGCTGGCATAGCTCAAGGGGTCACTGAGTCACACAAGCTCCCCGACCACGACAAGGTTGCAATCCGACGGGGAGTACAGTTTGGTAAAAATACAAACATACAAAAGCATAGTTGGGGTCAAGGAAAGAGCATTCCCTGTTTCCACCAATCTTTGCACCACTACACACACGAAGCACACGAAGCGATCGGATAGACACCATTGTATGCAGATGCCGAGAAGTGTGTTAAGCTCTGGCTGTGTGTGGACTCCATAAGAAGATAAAGGCGATCATAGTTAAGTCCAAGTGTGTCGAAATAGTACAGTGAGACAGTCTACAAGAGTTGCCATGTTTCTGTCGCCATTTAACATGATCCAAGACTAAAGTTGGTATAAATGTAGAGTTCTGAACTTGGCCACAAGGGCCCGTTGTCCTGGCGACGTTGCAGGGTTGGCCTGGCCAAGCAAAGTTGTTGGTTCCTCCACAATGCTGCTCCCCTGCCGCTGCAGGCCGTGTCCGATCCATGCGCTCAGCAGCCGCTTGCAGTGGCAATCCACAACCAATCGGGCCCCAGGCTGCTGCAGTGGCCCACTCCACCGATGCCTTGGTCCAGGCACATTGACCCACGGATCTCGCTGCACCCAAGCCACCATTCAGTCTTTGTGCCTCAGGGGCGCCCGCCTCATAGCATCCACAGCATTTTTGAGGGCGTGAGAGGTAAGGCCTCAATCCGCTAACCAGCACCTGAGTTGGATGATCAGCCATGATCATATTGAATGGCGGTGCAGGCTCGAAGGGCCGAATGGCCTACTCCTGCACCTATTTTCTATGTTTCTATGTTTCTATGTTTCACCACGGTATCCTGCAACTGCTGCCAATCCCGTGCATCTTCCTCCCAACTTCTTTCATCACTTTCAGACAGGGTGCGTTTCAGATAAAAAAATCTCACGTGCCGTATTACCCGTTTGCAGTATTCACTGTGTTTCGTTGAGTAATTCCAGCACTTTGGTTTCATTCTTTGCATCGCATGCTTATTTTTATCAATGTGGCTTGGAAACTGTAATAGGTAGTATGGTTTATGCTGCATTGTTGCAAAAATCCCCTTTGTCAAAGAGAAGAACATCAATAACCATCTCTGCATCATCTCATGTCACTCAGGAAATGGGGCTGGTCCTGTGTTGCATCAGTTCTTTATCTTTCCTCTCACCAAACCACTGATCTCATCACACAATCTCCAGAGACTCGTGGCAAATGATCCCAATTCCTTACCCTGTGATACCCTCAATCCCCTCTCAATACAGTGTTTAAGAAGGAACTGCAGATGCTGGAAAATCGAAGGTAGACAAAAGTGCTGGAGAAACTCAGCGGGTGCAGCAGCATGAAACAATCCACAAACAAATTAGCAATAACTTGGTAGGCCAATGATTCAATGGTTCAAAGGTGCTTTTTGTGTCATATGTGTGAAGTGCAAACACACAGTGAAATTCTTCTCTTACAAACAGTCCAGAAGAGTATTGCCAAACCCAAGTACATCCCCGATTAGCAAGTGTACAGAAATCCTGGGGGCATGAACATTGAATCCTCCCAATTTTGTTAGTCCTTGCTGATTCCTCCCCTTCCTCAGCCCTCCTGCTGTCTCCTCCCATCCCCCAGCCTTCGGGCTCCTCCTCCTTTTTCCTTTCTTCTCCCCGCCTCCCCCCACCCCCCATCAGTCTGAAGAAGGGTTTCGGCCCGAAACGTTGCCTATTTCCTTCGCTCCATAGATGCTGCTGCACCCGCTGAGTTTCTCCAGCTTTTTTGTGTACCGTACAGAAATAGTCCACTGATCCCGCATTCAAGAGGCACCACGTTTTAGCGCCATTTTCAAAGTCCAGTCCAGTCCATGCTCAAGTTGTTATGAGCAGTGCCAGTCCCATGCTGCTGCGGGCCTCCAGTCATGGCCTTCCTCAGACATCTGGATCGACCAGCGAACAGAGGTCCCTCTCCTCGTCCGTCCACCTTTGTCCCAGAGTGAATCCAGGAATGAGTGGGTCAGCATATGATGTGCGTTTGACAGGGCCTCAGCCCGCTGGAGTTTAGAAGGAACCTCATGGCAACTTACAGAATAACGAAAGGCATTGTTCTAGTGTGCGGGATAGTGTTAGTGTACGGGGTGATCGCTGGTTGACACGGACTCGATGGGCCGAAGGGCCTGTTTCCACGCTGTATCTCTGAACTAAAGTAAACTAAAGAAATGTTAAAGTAATCAAAGCTTAAATTAATAATACTAAAACTATTTACATGCTTAAATTAGGCAAAATTAAAAATGACAGAGGAGGCTGTTAATCATTGGATGGGTGGTGAAGCATGGCAGTTCCAACCACTCAGGTTAAGTGAAGGAACCAATTCAGTTCCAGTCTTGACAAAATGGCGGCTCATACCACTGCCCAGATTCCTCATTCAGATAACAATCAAAATCTGTTTGGATGCAGAAGAACATATAAAAATTCCTATCGATCAATTTCAGGCAAGAGTAAGAAAGAATTTTAATGGCTAATGGGACTAGTAACTTTGGGCTTTGTTTTCTTTTTTGAACAAATTGTTCATTTTTTATTATTTATAGAACATTTTAATGTCTGACAAAAACATGAAAATGCAAATAAAACACATTTAAAAAAAGAGTACTGTGTTAACAAACCCGTTGTGCTTCTGAAAGTAGGACTGTTATTGTTCCGTTTCGGTACATGTGACAATAAAACACTCTTGACTCTCTTAGATAACAGTATTAAAAACAGCTATCATTTCCTTTATGGCAGCTTGCTGTGTGAAAATCATCAGCTGCATTTCCTACAGCGACAGGAGTCCTTTCATCGGCATCAACGGGCTTTAGAAGACTCCGGGTTTGTGGAGGGTTAGCCTGGCAGCTCTCTAGTGGGACCAGGGGCTCGGAGGTACAGAAAGATTGGTACAATTTTTAGAACATAGAACAAAAAAACAGCACAGCTCATGAACTCTGTGCCTACTTACAGTAAACTAATCTGCCTGCATGTGCTCCATATTCCTCCATTCCCTGTCTCCATTCATATCTATTATATATTAAAACTGTGTGTGTGTGTGTGTGTGTGTGTGTGTGTGTGTGTGTGTGTGTGTGTGTGTGTGTGTGTGTGTGTGTGTGTGTGTGTGTGTGTGTGTGTGTGTGTGTGTGTGTGTGTGTGTGTGTGTGTTTCTGTGTGTGTGTGTGTGTGTGTTTGTGGGTGCCAGAATCGGCCTTTGATTCCTTAGTCCGCCAGCACTCCGTCGTGAAACTCCGTCATTTTTTCCATGTCGCTAGCTCATTCACTTTTACATTCAATTATGCACTCCTCAAAACATTTTTTCTTTTTATGTACTCATTTTTTAATAAATCCTCCACCCCCTCCCTCCCCCCCCCCCCCCCCCCCCCCCCCCCACTCACTCATTTTGTCGCCTCCTGCTGGCCAGCGACCATAACGGCTGCTCACGCCCGCCTCTGCTCCAAAAACGCCGACATTTTCCCCTGCCGCTGGTGCCCGGCCCGGCTCTGTCACGCTGCCTCAAGCCAAACATCGCACCTTCAACCGCTGCTTTTCCAACAGCCAGCACGACAGAGCCGGCTTCTCACAAGTGCCGAGGATGCGAGGCCTCACACTCTCTAACCGCCGCTTTCACTTTCGCCTCCCCGTACTCGGGGTCTGAAGCACGTTCGGGGACCAGACCCAACGGGTCTGCACTTGGTCTAGTCTTTATATAAAAGCCACTAAAATGCCATTTGGTGTATGTTCCCACCACCACCCCAGTACCAGACACCCAACACTCTCCATGTAAAAGGCTTGCCAAAACCTTTCCCCGAGATAGAGTTTGTCCATTCCCTCCACAGATGCCGCTTGATCAGCTGAGTTACTCCAGCACTTTTTGTGTTTGTTTCCGCAACCTTTAATGCACTTGCCTCAAAATAATCCATCAACTCCAATAATGTTCTCTCCCTTTCCCTGTAAATGCCTCATTTTTGATTGCAGTAAAAGCTTCCTCAGAGGTTAGGATTTTTTTCAGAAGGAAAGACAAGGAAAGCAAGAGGTTGTTTTTTAGCTAAAAGGACACAAAATGATGCAGTAACTCAGTGGGTCTGGCAACATCTCTGGAGAACATGGATAGGTGACGTTTCGGCTCAGGACCCTTCTGGAGACTCAGAATGCTTTTATCTAATCGCCCCTGGCAGAACACTAACAGGTTTGGATAAAATGTTAATTTTGCACCCTGCGTAATTTGTAACCATTATCAGTATTTGTTTCTGTAAAATTAAAATTAAAATTTCTTTATTTATATAGCACATTTTTAGTCAACTTGCATTGACCCCAAAGTGCTTCACATAATTACATCCACACACACAGGCAAAGGTGGGTGAATTGTCTTGCCCAAGGACACAAAGGTGACATTTCTAAAGCTAAAAAAAAAAAAATCGAAAGTTTAAAAAATAAAAACGATGAATAACTTTGGCAGTCAGGCCCTTAAACAGCTTAAGCAATGTATAGGACAATGATCCATAGACTCTAACAGCATGTAATGATCTGCGTACTGGCAACTTTTTCTCTACAGTACGCAGATCATTACATGCTGTTAGAGTCTATGGATCATTGTCCTATACATTGCTTAAGCTGTTTAAGGGCCTGACTGCCAAAGTTATTCATCGTTTTTATTTTTTAAACTTTCGATTTTTTTTTTTTAGCTTTAGAAATGTCACCTTTAGAAATGTTAACGGCGGCGCAGCAGTAGAGTTGCTGACTTACAGCACCAGGGACCCGGGCTCCATTCTGAATACATGTGCTGTCTGTACAGAGTTTGCATGTCCTCCCTCTGTGACCACGTGGGTTTCCTCCGGGTGCTCCGGTTCCATCCCACAACCCAAAGGGTTTGCAGGTTAATTGCCGTCTGTAAATTGTCCCAAGTGTGTGGGATAGGTGATCGTTGGTCAGCGTAGACTCGGTGGGCCAAAGGGCTTGTTTCCACGCTGTGTTACTAAACTAAACTAAACCTACCCATTAGCAGAGATGCGGCCTGACCTGCTGAGTTGCTCCAGCACTTTGTGTCTTTTTGTGTAAACCAGCATCTCCAGTTCCTTTGTTTCCAGCTGTTTCAAGCAGCCATTTCTTCTACAAGGGTATTTCATTTTGTTCTCAGTCCAAATCTTTCAGATTGCTTGAGATTCTTTAGAGATGCATTTCCAAGTCTCTTTTACAGTAATAATTAGTAAGATATGATCCAAAGAATCCTGGTGGCTGCATTGAATATTCTGCTGACTCTGACATATTTTATCTTTTCCTTATGCTTTTCTTTTTTTTATTCTGATGTCGGCATTACTTAAAATATGTTTCCTGACAACCATTTGCCTTTTCACAGAAGAGAGCTGGTTGGATCTGATTTGCCTGTCTGAGAATTGCTGAGCACTAAGGTTTTATAAACGAGGAGTGATTAATCAAAATATTACACTTCATAAAAGTGTTCCTTGCCATATGGGCCTGCCTCACACACACAGATAGTATTGAATCTGCCCAAGGTATTCAATTAGACGCATTTTGCAAGAAGCAGCTGGGGGAATTGCAAACCATGGCCTATGGGAGAGGAGAGGATTAAAATACTCCACCTACTATGAGCAGTGTTCTGTTCAGCCAAGGAATCGTGTGTGGAACCATTGTGTGAAGTGGGGTCGCCAACGTTCTCACTCCCAAATAAGGGACAAAATGTCAAAATACGGGACAAATTTCCGACGGCAATTCATTGACTGACTCGGCCGTGGCTGGGTGAATGATGAGTTGGCCCGGGTGCTGGACTGCACACAAAGCCCAGCCAGTGGGCCAGCTGAGGAGTTTTGGCCCGTACAACGTCGCGCGCAAAGTCCGGCGCCCCATCCAACTCATGAACCGATGATCGGCCATGAGAAGGATGGGTGGTGGTGTCGGCGGTAAGCGAAGGTCCGAAGGTCGGACAGGTGGCCGGGCTGCCGACCGACGGGGCCACGGGCGAGGCTCTGCTGGTGCACTCCATGGGCTGCACTACGTCGGGACGGGTGAGGCGGGCCCGGACGCGGCGCTCTGACCCGACAGTCCCTTCGACCCGAGTAGTAGCAGTCAAATACGGGACAAAGGGGGTCCCGTATGGGACAAACCAATTTAGCCCAATTAGCCGATGTCCCGGTTAATACGGGACAGTTGTGGAGGTACGTGGCACTTTGAACCAGAGTCGTTGAAAAATGTCAGTGACAACATGCCGCTGATTGAGGTTATAAATCTGGAATCCCCAAGTAGCACGAACCATAGGTCAAAGTTCAGGTGCCGTGACTCAAAGAGTCAGGATTACATTCTTAAAATTACAATGTCATTCAAGTATGAAATGTTGAAGTATTTTAAAATCACACAATGGATCCTTTTCTCCATCAGGCCATAGCCGGCAAATCAAATTTTTTTTTTTAATACAGATTTCATTATATTTGCCAGGGAAATGTTTTAGATGCAGATCAATGAGAGCTGATTGAATGGCCTGTTATTCCTAAAATAGACACAAAATACTGGAGTAACTCATTTTGGGTCAGGCAGGATCTCTGGAGAGAAGGAATAGGTGGCGTTTCGGGTTGGATCTGTTTATTAGGCCTGAAGAAGGGTCTTGACCCAAAACATCATCTATTCCTGTCCTCCAGGGATGCTGCCTAAACCGCTGAGTTACTCCAGCATTTTGTGTCTATCTTCTATATAAACCAGTATCTGTAGTTCCTTCCTACATGTCCTGAGCCTCAGTGAGAACTTTTGTTTGCACACTATCCATTAAAAAACACTTACATCCAGATTCAGGAACAGCTTCTTCCCTGCTGTTATCAGGCAACTGAACCATCCTATCAACTAGAGAGACTACTTCATTTGAAACCCTCGGGCTATCTTTGATCAGACTTTAACTTGCACTAAACATTATTCCCTATATCCTGTATCCGTACATTGCGAATGGCTCGATTGTAATCATGTATTGTCTTTCCGCTGACTGGTTAGCACACAACAAAAGCTTTTCACGCGTGGCAATAAACTAAACTCAAACTCAAATAACACTATACATGAATACAATAATCCCGCTTTTTCTTCTTGCGTATGGCGTGCACAGCCTAAAGTTGTAAGACAACTTGTTCTGTTTGATCTTCTGTGCGCGCCAGGTTGATTGCATTCGTCGAAACAGGGTGGACCACGTGAAGGTTGCAATCTCCCACCCCATACAATCCAGCCACACATAAGTACAAAAGATAATAATAATAATGGATGGGATTTATATAGCGCCTTTCTAATACTCAAGGCGCTTTACATCGCATTATTCATTCACTCCTCAGTCACACTCGGTGGTGGTAAGCTACTTCTGTAGCCACAGCTGCCCTGGGGCAGACTGACGGAAGCGTGGCTGCCAATCTGCGCCTACGGCCCCTCCGACCACCACCAATCACTCACACACATTCACACACATTCACACACATTCACACACAGGCAAAGGTGGGTGAAGTGTCTTGCCCAAGGACACAACGACAGTATGCACTCCAAGCGGGATTCGAACCGGCTACCTTCCGGTTGCCAGTCGAACACTTAGCCCATTGTGCCATCTGTCGTCCCAATAGAGCATAGAGGAAGATATCCGAGTGCATATATAGTTCTCCACATTGAAGCATAACAGCTCCAGTGGTAAAACTCCAATGTCGCAATGAGGTAGGTTGGAGAATCGGAGCTGCACCTTAGCTTTGGGAAGCCTGATAACAGAGGGTTATCAGACATTGACAGACAGACATGGAAGCTCTTCCCGAGTCCAGAATTACCCCCCTTAATTCAGTAAATTGACTTTCTTATAGAATCCAGTCTCATCGTCGTTTCCGCTACACCAAATTGTAACCAAACTCTGTGTGAAAAAATATTCCTACCCATTGGCTTTCCAATTATTTTAAATCTCTGGTGAGAAACTTACTTGCTGGGGAAATAATTTCTCCTTGTCTGCAGTATTAAAAACCCATGAACAGTTAGAATAACTTGGATACGTTTTTGTTTAACTTCCTCTGCTCCAGGGAGAATTCTTCTCTGTTCTCTTCATATAACTGGTGTCCAAACCATGGCATCTATCTACTGTGGACCCACTTCAGAATCAAGATGGTGCCCTGAATTACTCACATTTCCCAAACTGAGGAATTATCAACAAGCTGTGAAGGTCACGTTGTTTTGCTGGTGACACGGCTCAGCGGCTGCGTCTCATTGTGCAAAAAGAAAAATACTCTTTGATCACGGTGACAGGCGGAAGGCGCAGACCAACGACGCATGACCTTGGCGTGCTTGCATGCCAATGATCTACGTTAAACAAGGCTCCGAGCACTGAAAAGTATTCACATTCCTTGTAGAACATTAATCAAGGTGTATTGTGTTGTCACGTTGCCAGGATTAATGGGTGTGTGCTCTCCCCATTGCCTATTAGTCAAATGGACGAAGGATCTCAACGCACCAACCAATTTATGGAGGTGACCTTTCTGTATACCCACCGACCCCACATTGTTGAAATTTAGTTGAAAGGTACTTGCTGGGGAAGTAATTTCTCCTTGCTTGCAATATTTAAACCCTTCAACAATTTAAATGACTTTAATCGGTCATCCATTCTCTATTCAATCTTGTCAGGTTCTTCAATGGCTAAACTAATGATAATGAGATGAGAAAAACATTTTTCACACAGAGAGTGGTGAATCTGTGGAATTCTCTGCCAAAGGTAGTTGAGGCCAGTTCATTGGCTATATTTAAGAGGGAGTTAGATGTGGCCCTTGTGGCTAAAGGGATCAGGGGGTATGGAGAGAAGGCAGGTACAGGATACTGAGTTGGATGATCAGCCATGATCATATTGAATGGCGGTGCAGGCTCGAAGGGACGAATGGCCTACTCCTGCACCTATTTTCTATGTTTCAATGTTTCTATGTAATTGATGAAATTACCATAACGTAAAGATATGGATATGGAAGGTCTTTGGCATCATGTAGTGGCCAGCGGACCATTAAATGTTTTATTTAAGGAGCTGCCATTGCAAAATTCTATTGCGTTGGAGATCCAAAATGTTGTGCTTCATGGAGTAGGTCTTGCGCAAATAACGCACTCAAAGGCCTGGTTCAGTGACTGTGGAGTTTGTTATAAAATGAGAGATTAGGAGCACATTTGAGAGAGAAATCAGGAGGGCAACAGGAGGACATGAGGTAGCTTGGGCAGAGCAGGTTAAGGAGAATCCTAAGAGATACTATAAGTATATTAAGAGCAAAAGGGTAAGTAGGGAGAGAATAGGTTTCCTTAAGGTTCAATGTGGTTAATATGGACCCATGTGGAATGAATGGGTTCTTTAATGACCATGGAGAAGGTCATGGTAGCTAAGGAATTCAGGGGAGAGAATAATGAATATAATCCATGTACCTGTCTAAACACTTCTTAAATGTTATGATCGCACATGCCTTAGTTGGCTCCTCTGGCAGCTCGTTCCATATACCTATCACCCTTTGTGCAAAAAGGTTGTCCCTCATGTTCCTATTCATCTTTTTCCCCTCACCCTAAACCTATGTCTTCTGGTTCTCGATTGAACTACTCTGGGTAAAAAATTCTGTGCATTTACCCAATCTATTCCTCCCATGATCTTGTACATCTCTGTAAGATCTCCCCTCATCCTCGTGTGCTCCAAGGAATAAAGTCCTAGCCTGCTCAACCTCTCCCTATAACTCAGGCCCTCAAGACCTGGCAACATGCTCGTAAATCTTTTCTGCCCCCTTTCCAGCTTAAAACGTATTTCCTACAACAGGGTGACTAGAACTAAACACAATACCCTGTACAATAATCTCCCTACCATAATTTTAATCTCATCTCAATCAGTCTCAGGCTAGCTCTCCTGTCGGAGATCTCATTTTGACCAAGATCTCATTTTGGAAACAGAATCAAGCCTAAATGAAGATCACTCCAATGGATTCTAATAATGCTTTGTACAACGTGACTAAGGTAGAAAGCCAATTTTCTAAAGACAC
Organism: Amblyraja radiata; assembly: GCF_010909765.2. NCBI lineage: Eukaryota > Metazoa > Chordata > Chondrichthyes > Rajiformes > Rajidae > Amblyraja > Amblyraja radiata. The sequence goes on along the minus strand of NC_045982.1, from coordinate 8,361,921 downwards.
CAGAAGCAGATTTTTAAATGGGAAACGGGGTTCTGTAGACACAATACTAAAAGAGGCTTCTTTAGCGGTCCTGACCACCCACCTACCTCATTGGAGACCATTAAACTATCTTTAATTGGACTTTAACTTGCACTAACCCTTTATCCTGTGGACGGCTAGATTGTAATCATGTATAGTCTTTTTGCTGACTGGATAGCCTGCAGCAAAAAGATTTTCACTGTACCTTGGTACACATGACAGTAATAAGCTAAACTAAACAAAACTAAACTTGAGACTTGAGTAGTAGGCCCCACACAACTGATTTAACCTTGAAGGAAGGAATTCCACAAAGTTACTCCCACTCCAAAGTAATTGATTGAAACTTCAGGATCGAAGATGACTTCCTTCATTATTCAGAGTTGTTTTGTAACAGCAGTAATAATGCTATGGCATACTCAATCATCCTTGTCTCTAGTTGTCTGTATAGTATCAGTCCCAATATACAATTGGCTAGTTGGTCCTCTCCTGACAGATTTAATCAATGCAGTTAATTATTTAACTCCCTATCCCAGTGGCTTGGGATTAATTCAATTTTTACGATTATTTTAGGAAAGCAGATCCTCTGTTGGACTCTGTACAGATCCAGAACATCAGTGACTTGAGATACAATATCGTTTACTGGTAGAAATCAGGGGAAGACGAATAGCACTGAAGCCCAGAGATGTTCCTGGGGATTACAGCGAGGTTTTATGATCTTGAAAGCAAACTTCAAGTCAGCTATATCAACATCGAGATGCCAATAATTCAATAACTCAGCTTTAAGCCCATTGCTCAAAAGCTATTTATTAAACCAGGTCTATAATGTCAAACGTATCATGCTCATACACTCCGAGTCTCGCAGCACCAGTGATTTGGAGCTCTGGTAACCTTACAGAGGCAAGGCACTGCCAACAGTGAAAACTTCACAAGCAAAATCAACTTCTAACCACTATGTACCTCTGACCAGAATGTTATGGAGGAAATGATCAGCCATGATCACATTGAATGGCTCGAAGGACCAAATGGCCTACTCCTGCACCTATTGTCTATTGTCTATTGAAATATAATCAATCTCAAAAAAATGTATTGCCCAAGACTGCTCTTGCATTAGGTTCTAAGGCAATTTAATCAAACGGGCTGTTTCTTTGAAAAAAAACTTGGGCATTAGTTCACTATTATTTTATATAGTTCCCAAAAGAACGTTTCTGGTGTTAGACACAAAGTGCTGGAGTAACTCAGCAAGTCAGGCAGAATCTCTGGGGGAAAAGGATGGCTGATGTTTTGGGTTGGGACTCTTCATCAGACACAAAGAAGTTCACGATTTCAGTCTGAAGAAGGGTCCCTACCCAAAACGTCACCCATCTTTTTTCTCCAGAGATGCTGCCTGACCCGCTGAGTTACTCCAACACTTTGTGTCTGTCACTAATTTAATTGTGTTTTGTTAGAAGGTGAATATGAAGATTGATGAAGGTAGGATATTAATCATTGTTTCTATGAACTTTAGAATGTCACTCAACAAGGTAGTGTTTGCACCTATCTTTAAACAATGTATAATCAAAACATTGCCACTCATGTGGTCCCGTGGGGTGATATCCCCTTCCCTTGTTTAAAGAGTGTCCACACTGGACTCTGCCCCTCAATACCCAGCAGCAAAAACACTCCATACTGTGGCCCTCTCCACAGAGACTGGGTGTTGGCTGCTCCGAGCTTTAGTGCATCAATCAGCACCTGCTCCTGCAGGCTCCAATGGGTAGTCCGGAAAATAGTCCGTAGCCAAAAATATTCCTGAACACAAAACTGCATTGTCTGTGCTTGCGTCTAGGAACTGCAGAAGGAAACAAAAATGATGTTCATTTTGTTACATTTTCTTTCACATAAGAGTTCCATAAGAGGGAAGTTTATCCCAATTTTCAAATTTGTGGGCAGTGATTTGTTTCTTCCATAAACGTAGGTGATGATGCATTGATTGGTCGTCTGTGTTGGACGGAGAACAGATAGGAATCCAAGATGCCATTGAAATGAATTGAAATTAAATGCCTTCATTTGTTGTTGTAAGCACTGCATATAACAAAATTATTATTGCCACTCCATTGGTGCATAATAAACATAAAAACACAGGACACAATTTAAAAACAATGTTATAAACTAGGTATCCAGATAAGTAAATAATCAGTACTGTACATGGTGATAGTAAAGCTCAAGGTGGGTAGCAGCATGGTAGAGTGCAGCATGAATAATACTCAGTGGTTTTTCATATTGAGTGTGAAGATTGCTTTGGGGAAGAAACTGTCTCCGAGTCTGGAGGTGCGTGTTCTGGCTGACCTGTAACGCCTGCCAGAGGGCAGCAGTTCAAAAAGGTGGTGAGTGGAGTCTTTGATGATGTTAGCGGCTATGCTGAGGTAGCGTGAGGTGGCAATATCCTCCAGAGAGGGCAGTGGGCAGCCGGTGATTCTCTCTGCTGTTTTCACCAGTCTCTGGAGCGCTTTGTTATCTGCAGCAGAGCAGCCTGCATACCACACTGACCATGCAATATGTCAGTCGACTCTCAATGGTCGCCTGGTAGAAGGCCACCAGCAGCTTCTTCTGGGTGTTGTGCCTCTTGAGTACTCTCAGGAAGTGGAGTCTCTGTTGTGCTCTCTTGACGGTTGCAGTGGTGTTGGCCGACCAGGAGAGGTCCTCGGATATGAGGGCTCCTAGGAATTTGAAAGTCTGCACCCTTTCCACACATGCCCCCATTTATGCAGAGCGGGGCCAGGTCTGCGTTCCATTTCCTCCTGAAGTCCAGTGTTAGCTCCTTTGTCTTCGCGGTGTTCAGTGTCAGTTAGAAATAAAGAGGTCTAGAGAAGGTAGAAGGCCGTTCTGGGGAGTCCAAGAGGAGGGGGTCTGGTGGAGATGGGAAAAGGGGTCATCACTGGGTGGGGCGAGGACTCCTTCCCATAGAAAAAGGTACAAGGGACAAGGTGGAGGCGATGGAAGAAAAGCTCTCCATCGTGGAAGACTCCTTGAAATACACACACCATCTTTCAAGGAGATTATCACCGCAGGAAAGAATTAAAAGTGACACAGCTGCCTCTGTAATATCCAGATGGCCAAACCGATGATCAATTCAAATGTGAATCTTTGGGCACCCTCTTTCCATCAGATTATCAGCCTTCTGGCCCAGTTGTCTGCTGGAAGTTCGATATTTAACAGCTTTTTATATGCATTTGTCTCAGCCTTTCTCAAGAAGATACTCCTGGCTGTTCACGTTTTGTTCAAAGTGTAGCGTGGTTATTTTGCCATGCTTGTCACTTGCTGAAGTTTAATGAAGCTTACATTCCAGCTGCCTCAGTCTGATGCATTACCTGTTCATGTTCCTCTCCATCAACCTGCACTTTAGCGTAATAACAAGGAACTGCAGCTGCTGGTTTATACCAAAGAAAGACTCAAAATGCTGGAGTAACTCAGCGGGTCAGGCAACATCTCTGGAGAACATGGATAGGTGACTTCAGCTTTCAGAAGTCCCTGAGAAAGGGCTCCGGCCCAAAAAGTCGGCCATCCTTTTGTTTCCAGAGATGCTGCCTGACCAGCTGAGTTACTCCAGCACTTTGTGCCTACTCAGCAGGACAGGCAGCATCTCTGGAGAGAAGAGAGAATGGGTGATGTTTTGGGTCGGACTGTACTTAGATTGCTACCTTTAATGAGCTGTGCATGCACACAGCAAGGCTGTTGTGCCCTCGGCTTTGAATCAAGCTCATCACACTGGGACCCATCTGGCTCTTCCTCTATGAAAGGGAGAACGACAGCATTTGGAGAAAAAAAACCTTATCGTTTTGTGAGTCACCTTGAAGCATTCCTTTGTGACATTCTGCTGCATGGCAGGAAAATCAGGACACCATTCAGACCTGCCGAGTTCAGACTGCACATAACAATGAGGAACACACACTTACTCTTGGGACATGGTCCACTTGCATCAATTAGATTGGCCTTAAAGGTCAAGCCAGGCTATATCCAGTGTTTCACACTATTATAATCTCGCCTGAGTAAAACACTCTGCCATTTCTGATTTACCATGAAGGTACTGTAAATGAACCATCATGAGGAAGAACCAGATGGGTCCCAGGGTGATGAGCTTTATTTAAAGTTGGGGGCACAACAGCCATGCACACAGCAAGCACACAGTCCCTATCCCAATAAAGGTTTGTTTGCTTTTCTTCCCTCAATATAATCTATGACCACTGGTCATCTTTGAACATGGCAGTCAGGGAATGAATAACCAGGCAACACTGTGTTTAAGAAGGAACTGCAGATGCTGGAAAATCGAAGGTACACAAAAAAGCTGGAGAAACTCAGCGGGTGCAGCAGCATCTATGGAGCGAAGGAAATAGGCAACGTTTCGGGCCGAACCCCTTCTTCAGACTGAAGAAGGGTTTCGGCCCGAAACGTTGCCTATTTCCTTCGCTCCATAGATGCTGCTGCACCCGCTGAGATTCTCCAGCTTTTTTGTGTAACCAGGCAACACTCTTCAACTCAGAACGACATCCATTCAATTGTTTAGTTTAGAGATACAGTGCGGAAACAGGCCCTTCAGCCCACCGAGTCCGCGCCGACCAGCGATCCCCGCACACTTACACTACCCTACACACACTGGGGACAATTTACAATTATACCAAAGCCGATTCACCTACGAACCTGTACGTCTTTGGAGTGTGGGAAGAAACTGAAGATCTCGGAGAAACCCCATGCAGGTCACGGGGAGAACGTACAAACTCCGTACTAACAGGCACCCGTAGTCGGGATCGAACCCGGGTCCACTGGTGCTGTAAGCTCTGTAAGGCAGCAACTCTACCCACCATGCCGGCCTAATTGTGCCCAGGCACAAGTGGAGTTTGCAATGTGGGGTGATGGGACCACAATCAAAATGAACGTACTTGAATTTCTAGGCCATTTGCTGTGAAAGACTTGAACCTTTGTAGATAAACAGCACCTGTCACCTTATCGCCTTACGGTGAGCGGTGAGTTCCAGTAACAGACGCGCAACGTTAAAAAGCCTGCTGGAGTCTTGCATTAATGCAGAGAGCAGTTTCACTCGGAGAAGAACAGATGGTGCAGACACAAGGATCAGTACTTCCTCCCCCCATCACTATACAAGAAGCCATGTATTTATATCACATTAATTGTCATGCCCTGCTCACAGTGGCAGATACTTAATCCTTCTTTGGAGTGCGTCCGAGACAGTCTGTCTTCTGAAAGATCAAGTTTTTAGGGCTTTGCGTACACAAGCTCATTCTAAATAAGGAGAACACACACTCGTGTGACAACAGTCTTGTTTGATTTGTTCCGAAGCCCCAGTAGTTGAATTTATTGCCTACAACAGAACTGAATTATACTGAGTAACGAGGTTTCAGTCCAATCTCCACAATCTCTGGATAGTGGTGGATTTACAACTGACATCCTTAAATAGAATGAGTTAGGTGCCGTACTATGGAAGATCAGTCGGAAATATTTTATTCCCCGGCTATGTCAAATGCATATGTGACTTTCAGGTCTACGTTTAAAACAACTTTAATCCTTGGGATGCACAATGCTGAGGGGTGATCATATACAAGTGTATAAAATCACAAGGGGAATAGATAGGGTGAATAGATACCCATCTTTTACCCAGAATCAAGAACGAGCAGGTACATTTTCATGGTGTGAGCGCCAAGATTTCATAGGAACCTGAGGGAAATCTTTCTCAATCAGAGGTTGGTGGGTTTATCGATCGAACCATCAGAGGTGTTGGATGAAGCAGGTACTATAACAGCAGGTAAAAGACAATTGGACAGGTTCATGGATGGGAAAGGATTTGAGGGACACGGGCCAAACATGGGCAAATGGAATTAGCTTATTTGGGGTATTTTGGTTAGCATGGACAAGTTGGGCTGAAAGGCGTGTTTCTATGGTGCATGACACTACGACTCGAACTTTCGAATTACAAATCGATGGACCGAATGGCCTAATTCTACTCCTATAACCTGAGAACTTGTGTGGGGTTAGGAGGCAGAGAACAGCCGTGATTGAACGGCAGAGTGGACTCGATGGGCTGAATGGCCTAATTCCACCCCTATAACTTGTGAATGTGTAGACTTTAAAAGAAATCAGTCTAAATAAATCAAGCAAAATGAAAAGTAGAATTAGATGCAGATATCCTAACGTCATGCAAGCAAGATATTCCCCCCCCCCCCCCCCCTCTCCCCCCCACCTCCCCCGAGTTTCTGTTGAACTCATTTCTTGGCCAACAGCCTCAACACTGGTACAATGACAATCTGCAAGATCAAAACTCGATTTGGGAAATCGTATGCATCGGTAAAGTCTGAAGAGCTGGGATTCTTTTCTCTGGAAAAGGGAAGGCTTGAGGGTGACTTAATACCTTTGATAGGATAGATGTGGAAAAGATCACCCCACCTTCAGCACGGTGGCGCAGCGGTAGAGTTGCTGCCTCACAGCGCCAGAGACCCAGGTTCGATCCAGACTACGCGCGCTGTCTGTTTGGAGTTTGTATGTTCTCCCCGTGACCACGTGAGTTTTCACTGGGTGCTCCGATTTCCTCCCACACTACAAATATGTACAAGATTGTAGGTTAATTGGCTTCATTAAAAAAGATTGTAAATTGTCCCTAGTATGTAGGATAGTGTTAGTGTAACGGGATCGCTGGTCGGCGCGGACTCGATGGGCCAAAAGCCCTGTTTCCACGCTGTATCTCTAAACGAAATTAAAAAAGCTAAACCTGCAACTGTAGCAAGAACCAGAGATCCTCAACGTAGGATAATAGAAACATAGAAAAATAGGTGCAGGAGTAGGTCATTTGGCCCTTCGAGCCAGCACGGCCATTCAATATGATCATGGCTGATCATCTAAAATCAGCACCCCGTTCCTGCTTTTTCCCCATATCCCTTGATTCCTTCAGCCCTAAGAGACAAACCTAACTGTCTCTTGAAAACATCCAATGAATTGGCCTCCACTGCCGTCTGTGGCAGAGAATTCCACAGATTCACAACTCTTTGGGTGAAAATTGTTTTCCTCATCTCAGTCCCAAAAGCCCTACCCTTTGTTCTTAAATTGTGATCTCCCCCCAACATCGGGAACATTTTTCCTGCATTTAACCTGTCCAATCCCTTAAAAATGTTATATCTTTCTATAAAATCCCTCTCATCCTTTTAAATCCCAGTGAATACAAGCCCAGTCGACCCATTCTTTTAACATATGTCAGTCCCGTGAATTAACCTGGTGAACCTACGCTGCACTCCCTCAATAGCGATAATCACTAATAAATCCAATAGGGAATTCGGAAGAAACCCGAAACGTCACCCATTCCTTCTCTCCAGAGATGCTGCCTGTCCCGCTGAGTTACTCCAGCATTTTATCTATTTGTATCTATCATTGGTATAAGATCCCTGCAGTTCCTTCCTACACAAAATGTCTATATTGCCATACTCTGCTCTTTTTACAAATAAAGGCTAACATTCCATTTGCTTTCCTAATGACTTACTGCACGTGTGCTCCATGTACAAGGAGGCTTGGATATCTCAGTACACCAGTGTGCAATAGATTCTCTCCTTTAAAGCAATTAGTGTCAGCAGTCTAGAACTGACTAGCACAAGGCATGTTTAAGGTGAGTAATGTAGATGCATTGAGCCATTAGCTTGATATGCCAACCACCAGGTGGCGCCAGCAATGGCTGTCTCACCAACAGTTTGCCTGTCACGTTGCAGCGGCCTCTGCAGTCCGTTTGTCTTTTTGTTATTTTTTGTCCCGTTTTAATGTAGTTTTTATTATTTTTTGATGGGGTATGTGTGTGTGTGTGTGTGTGTGGGGGGGGGGGGGGGGCGGGGGGGGGGGGGGGAATTTTTAAAATCTTTCCCCTGCACGGAGAACCCAACCTTTTCCCTGTCGGGTCTCCATTGTCGTTGGGGTTGTAACGTGGAGCGGCCTCCGGCAGGAACGTCCTGGGGCTCCAGTCACGGAGCTGCGGAGCTACTCACCATCGCGGAGCTGGCCGAGTCCGGAGCTGGAGGAGCGGTGGTGGCGCGCTGCTGTGACCCGACCCCCGGAGATTCGGAGGCTTACCGCAGGTCTGGTGGACAGTGATATCGGGAGCCCGCGGGTCCCTGGTGGGAGACCGCTTTTCGAGACTTCTGCAACGGCGACTTCACCCGCCCGAGTCGCGGGGTCGAGGATGACCTGGAGCGGGGCCTTACATTCACCGCCCGGCGCGGCTTCAACGGCTGCGGGACTTTGCTAGAGCCCGCCGGGGGCTCCAACAACAAGACCCGGAGCGTGGCCTTGCATCGCCCGGCGTGGCTTTAATGGCCGCGGGACAATTGCCATCGCCCGCCGGGGGCTTTGACTCTGACATCGGGAGTAGAATGGGGAGTGCAGGGGAGAGATAAGTTTTTTTGCCTTCCATCACAGCGAGGAGGAGATGCGCTGGTGATGGATGTCTGTGTAAATTGTGTTGTGTCTTGGGTCTTTTTTTTCATGTGTGTATGACTGCAGAAACAACATTTTATTTGAGCCTCTATGAGGTCCAAGTGACAAATAAATGGTATTGTGTATTGTGTATTGTGTCCTTTCCTTCCTTGTGTTTTAATTGTATGTGTTAAATGTATGTTTTTAATGTTCTTTAGTTTGTTTTATGTGGGGGGTGGGGGGAGGGAGGGGGTGTTGGGGGAAACTTTTTCTAATCTCTTACATCAACGGAGATGTGATTTTTTTCCTTATCGTATCTCCGACCGCACTGCGGCCTATCATCGAGGTTGCCGGTCTTTGCTGGAGACCAATTTTGAGAGCCTACGGGATTTTAACATCGCGGAGCCCGCGATCCCTTTGCCAAGGGTCGACCTCGGAGCTCCAACCGTGGATGCTTGTGGACTTAACATCACGGAGCCTACGGTCTCTGGTCGGAGACCGACTTCGGAAACTCCAAGCCGCTGGAGTTTCGACCGTCCAGCGGTGGGAGTTTCGATCGCCCCAACGCGGGTGTTTCAACCACCCCGACGGATGGTACGACTGCCCTGACCGTGGGAGAATAAAGAGAAGACGTTTTTTTGCCTGCCATCACAGTGAGGAACGTGGGGAATCTGCTGTGGTGGATGTTTATGTTAACTTTTGTGTAGTTATGTGTCTTTGTTGCTTTTTTTTTCGTATGACTGTATGGTAATTCGCATATCACTGTACCTTAATTGGTACATGTGTCAATAAAAGACCTTTGAAACCTTTGAAACTGGAGAAAAAGGAATATGCTGATGAGACAGATGGAGAAAGAGGGGAGGAAAGTAGATCACTAGGACTGACTGGTGGCACTGAATTGCCTGTTTCTCTACTGTATATTCCACAAAAGCCTTGACAACCCTTGCTCTCATTTAGCCGTGCAGTAGCTTATTCATGGATTTATACTTATTGCAGAATGACAACTTTGAATCAAGAAACACAAATATTTCCATAGACGAGCATAAATCTGGATCATAACTGCAGGAAAGTGACCAAATAATTGATAAATGGAACGAGAAGCAATCGCCGCAGAGCACGGTGTTGAATTAGTTATAAGCATTGCGTTGAAATGTTTCCCTCTCCCTGCCTGGATGAAATGGGAACCAGACAGAAACGGATAGAAAAGCAAATGATGATTAATCACAAACAAATACTTTGCAACCCATCCCTGACTGGGATGATCATATGATTCAGGGCGGTTCGAAACATAACTCATAATCGTACAAAACGCGCATATTTCACGCAAATTTCATTTGGTGCGTGGCATAAATCTATGTTTATGAATTATAGATGCCCTACACATCATTCCAAACCATCGGAACCACTTTCATTCTTTATTAAAACTCTCTTGATATGGATTTTATTTCCCCTGCTTGTTCTGAAAACGGAAACGTTATACATTGCAGAGTGTTTGCAGATGAGAAAATGGCCTCGTGCTGTCAAAGAGGATTCCTTCATTTCTTGCCTCCACCGTGCCTCACCTCTTGTTCTCTATCATTATGTCTCTCCCAGTGGTGTCGAAACCATTAATCGTCTGGTTAACCCTGGCCTTTTATGTCACACGGTATGGTATGATACTTCATTTGTCACATGTAGCAAGGTACAGTGAAATTAATTTGTGTATAAAGTTCAGTACAAGCATCACTGCACATAAACACTTAGATACATATTAGATAAGCATCTCATATACAGTACAAGTGTATAGCAGTGGTACACTGAGACAGTATACAGAGTCGTCAGTGTGGAACCATTTTATAAACAATAGGTGCAGGAGTAGGCCATTAGGCCCTTCGAGCCAGCACCGCCATTCAATGTGATCATGACTGATCATCCCCAATCAGTACCCCGTTCCTGACTTCTCCCCATATCCCCTGACTCCGCTATTTTTAAGAGCCCTATCTAGCTCTCTCTTGAAAGCATCCAGAGAACCTGCCTCAAGTCCCAGTTGTTGTAAGTGCAGGGATCTTGATCTGACATAGAAACATAGAAAATAGGTGCAGGAGTAGGCCATTCGGCCCTTCGAGCCTGCACCGCCATTCAATATGATCATGGCTGATCATCCAACTGACCATGAAGACCTGTTGCCCTGGCGGCGTTGCAGGGTCGGCCTGGCCAAGCGTAGACATGTTTATGTCCAATGTTAACGATTACCAGTCAGAGAATAGGAGTTACAGGAGTAACCACCTGCCAACGTTCCATCCGGTCTATATCCTGCTGTAATCTTGGACATCTGCCCTCATGATCCATAACATCACCATCCTTTGTGTCATCTGTAAATTTCTAAAGCATTCCTCCTTCATCTACTGTACATCCAAGTAGCTCATATATATCACAAACAACAAACTATCTCCCATGCCCTTCCTCTTTGTCAATACAAATGGGAAGTATTCATTTAGGACCTCACCCACATTCCCTGGCTCATATATGGAGTATCCCTTTGGTTCCTAAGGGGCCCACTCTTTCCCTGGCTACGCTCTGGCCCGCGGTATGAAATGTCTTGAGATTCTCCTTATTCGTAATTGCCATAGATATTACAAAGCCTCACTTTCCCCTCTTAATTCCTTTCCTAAGTTATTTTCTCAATACACCTTCTATATCCCTCGAGAGACTCACTTGATTCTAGTCGTTCAACCCTGTTCCTTTCCTGACCGACCCTTCAATATCCTCTGCCATCCAAGGTTTCCTAATCATAACATCTCATAGATGAGGTTGGAGGGGGTGCAGGTGAACCTCTACTGCACCTCTACCGCACCTCTACCGCACCTCTGCCACACTCTGCCGCTTCCAGGTGCGGCAGAGGTTCACCTGCACCCCCTCCAACGGTCCAACCTCATCTACTGTATCCACTGCTCTAGATGTCAGCTGCTCTACATCGGTGAGACCAAGCGTAGGCTTGGCGATCGCTTTGCCCAACACCTCCGCTTGGTTCGCAATAACCAACCTGATCTCCCGGTGGCTCAGCACTTTAACTCCTCCTTCCATTCCGAATCCAAACTTTTTGTCCTGGGCCTCCTCCATGGCCAGAGTGAGGCCCACTGTAAATTGGAGGAGCAGCACCTCATATTTCGCTTGGGCAGTTTGCACCCCAGCGGTGTGAACAATGACTTCTCTAATTTCAGGTAGTCCCTACTTTCTCCTCCCCTTCTCAGCTCTCCCTCAGCCCACTGTCTGCGCCACTTCCTTTCTATTTTCCCTCCCCCACCCTCACATCAGTCTGAAGAAGGGTCTCGACCCGAAACGTTGCCTATTTCCTTCGCTCCATAGATGCTGCCTCACCCGCTGAGTTTCTCCAGCATTTTTGTCTACCTTCGGTTTTCCAGCATTTGGAGTTCCTTCTTAAACATTGAAATCTTTCTTCTCTCCAGCCATAATGCACCTCCCCTTTAAGAGATATGGCCTGCCTTTGAGCAACATGGGCTACTTTTAACAATTGTTAGCCATTCGCAATTTCAAATCCTCCACTAAGGCAAGCAACAATTTAACAAAGATGGACAGTTATAGCAGGCTGCATGAAGCTGCCATGCTTCAGTATTAGAAGCATTAGGCGTGAGCTAATCATGCATTGTAGATCTTGAACCTGCTTTTGAGCGCTAGCCAATTTAACTCCTGTACATTTTTAGCTTGTTCTGGCTGGTCTTGGAAATGCTTTTCATCACATTTGAGCAATTGAACAAGAGAAATGTGGCTACAGTACATCACACCACCAGCTCATTGCAAAACTCATTTCTGCAAAACTCATTTCTTTTTTATTTCAACATTACAAAACGCTTTTCATTCTGCTGGTTCAGCTCATTTGCGGCTAGGCAGTAATCGGAGTGAATGCCCCCTCGTTAATCTTCCGTAGCCCCATCTAGTAGGAGTGTGAACCAATTGCCGGCTGTTTCACATTTGAGGCAATCAGATTCTCAGCTTGAAATGAGAGCGCTGCTGAGATCACTAAGTCGAACTACCAGTGAATCCCGGAGGCCTATCATTCAGGAATTGTAGGGGCAGTCAGTGAATGAATAGCAGATAGGGCACGTAGATGGAAAGAATGATCACGTCTGAGCCTGACATATGTTACATGCTGAAGACAGGCACAAAATACTGGGGTAACTCAGGGGGACGGCCAGCATCTCCGGAGAGAAGGAATGGGTGGCGTTTCGGGTCGAGACCCTTTGAATTCCCTCCTACACATATGTTACATGCTCCTCATCTTAGAGTCATAGAGTCATATAGCGTGGAAACAGGCCCTTCGGCCCAACTTGCCCACACCGGCCAACATGTCCCTTCTACACTAGTCCCACCGGCCTGCATTTGGCCCATATCCCTCTAAACCTGTCCTATCCATGTACCTGTCCAAATGTTTCTTAAACATTGGGATAGTCCCTGCCTCAACTACTTCCTCCGATAGCTCGTTCCATACACCCACCGCCCTTTGTGTGAAAATGATACCCCTCGGGTTCCTATTAAATCTTTCCCCCCCTCACCTTAAACCTGGTTCTTGATTCCAAACGAATCTTCCAAAGCTTTTCACATGTTTGTAGTGTAGTCACTATTGATGTGCAGTAAACATGATGGCCAGACCCCACATGGCAAAGGAGGAATATTACCAAGTCATGGTCCAACTTTCAAGATTAATTTTATAAAATGACTAAATCCAGCATTTATAAGCTAATTAACATAAAATCATGAAGGGAAAAAAATGTAAAGAGACCTGAAGGGCAGGGGCAAGGTTTTCACTCAGATGGTGGTGGGTATATGGAACGAGCTGCCAGAGAAGGTAGTTGGGGCAAGTACTATAACTGACAATAAAAGACACTTGATAGACATAAAATGCTGGAGTAAATCAGCGGGTCAGGCAGCATCTCTGGAGAGAAGGAATGGGTAACATTTCAGGTCCAGACCCTTTTTTAAACTGAAGAAGGGGCTCGACCCGAAAGGTTACCCGTTGCTGCTTGTCCTGCTGAGTTACTCCAGCTTCTTGTGTCAATCTTTGGTTTAAACCAGCATCTGCAGTTCCTTCATACACAAGAATTTTCTTTGGTGCCTTTCCCAATATTTATGCAATGGGTCAATGGTTCTTTTATTGTTGTGTGTACCAAAGGTACAGTGAAGTACATTTTTTGCATATAGGGTCAGTGCGATTATTGCCAGGCATGAAGACAATCCCCAATTAAGTGCCCCATGCAGAGAAACGGCCCACTGAGTCCACATGCAATACTCGCCAGATTTTCTACTCATCCTTTGGTACACATGACAGTAAAAGAAGCATTGGATAAAATTGGGCAAGGCACCAAAGTCTATTATTCTGCTCTTCTTCAAATAATGCCAAGGGCGTGTCGACACTTACACCAGAGCACAAACAAGGCGTCAGCTTTAGAGATTTCCATGATGATCTCTGTTAACTTTGCCTGTAATTATTGCAAAGCAGTAAATGAAAATCAAAACACTGCAGTTGCTGAAATTGTAAAATAGCTTGTTTGACGATTGTATTCTAGAATGGTATTATCTGATCTGATTGAACAGCGTCCAAAACAAACCTTTCACTATACTTCGCTGCACATAACAATAATAAACCTAAACCTACAAGCAGAAATGTAAAGGGGCTGTCCCACTTGGGCGACCTAATCGGCGAGTTCTGGTGAGTTTGCCCTCGACTCATACTCGCAGCATGGTCGGCACGAGGTCCTAGGAGGTCTTTGTAACTCTCCTTCATGCTCGAGAGTGGCATCCATGTACCCGAGGCCTCAGCTAGGTCGCGGTGTATTTTTCAACATGCTGAAAAATGCCTGTGAGTAAAAAAAGGTCGCCATGGAAAAATCGTAGGTTTAGTCGAAGTAGGTCATAGTAGGTCGGCATGTTATTCGTAGGTGATCGAGGGTAGTCGAAGGTAGTCGTAGATAGTCTTCAACATAGTCGAAGGGAGGTCGAAGGAGATCGAAGGAGGTCGTCTTCACTCTCCACTATTCGATGTCCAATTTTCCCGAAGCTAGTCGTAGCTAGTCGAAGCTAGTCGAAGGAGGTCTTCAACACAGTCGAAGGTCGAAGCTGGTCTTCTACATAGTCGAAGGAGGTCTTCAACATGAAACTTTTTCAAACTCTTCTAAACTCTTCTAAACTCGCCAATTCGGTTGCCGCAGTGGGACAGCCCCTTAAGGCATCACCTTGGTACAACTCGTACTGCCTCACAGCGCCGGAGATCCGGGTTCAATCCTGACCTCGGCTGCTGTCTGTGATGTTTGAACGTTCTGTCTGTGACCCCATGGGTTCCCTCTGGGTGCTCGACTTTCCTCCCACATCCCAAAGAAGTTTGGGTTTGTAGGTTAAATGGCCGCTGTAAATTCCCCCTGGCGTGTAAAAAGTGGATGAGAAATAGAGTGAATGGTCAGCGTGGACTCGGTGGGACCGAGAGCCTATTTCCACGCTGTAAGTCTAAAACTTAAACTAAAACTTCATAATAAAATAACCATGCATGAAAATGATGGAATGCATGTCTGCCTCTGCTCGACCCGAAACGTCATCTATTCCTTCTCTCCAGAGATGCAGCCTGACCTGCTGAATTACTCCAGCACTTTGCTTCTGTCTTCTTTTGCATGGTCTCAGATCTCCTCACAACTTTTCTAGGTTTAAACCAGAGCCCAAAGATGGAAGCTGATCCTAACCTTGTTGATTTTTTAGCAGAGAATGGTCTGTCGGGTGCCTCAAGCAACACCTCTCTGTAATAACAAAGAAAGAGCCCAATTTATGGAAAGAAATGGCAGCAAGTAGGAACGTCACTGTTCCTGGTTCATATCTGGTGCATATGAGAAATAAATCCTCCCGATCTCCAGAGATTATTCAACGCCTTTCACAACCGACCAAAGGGCATCGCGGCCAATTATATACTTATGCCCCTGTCCCACTTAGGAAACCTGAACGGAAACCTCTGGAGACTTTGCGCCCCACCCAAGGTTTCCGTGCGGTTCCCGGAGGTTGCAGGTGGTTGCCGGAGGTTGCAGGTAGTGGAAGCAGGTAGGGAGACTGACAAAAACCTCCGGGAACCGCACGGAAACTTTGGGTGGGGCGCAAAGTCTCCAGAGGTTTCCGTTCAGGTTTTCTAAGTGGGACAGGGGCTTTACAAAGAAGATAGACACAAAAAGCTGGAGTAACTCAGCGGGACAGGCAGCATCTCTGGAGAGAAGGAATGGGTCACGTTTCCGGTCGAGACCCTACTTCAGACTGAGAGTCAGGGGGGAGGGAGACATAGAGATATGGAAGGGTAAGATGTGAAAACACTGATCAAAGGGGACAAAGCTCAAGGAAATGTAGAATGGCACATTATTCGCTGAGGGGAAGGTAACAGCAAGCTATACAATCAGTAATACTTACAAAGTAGATATTGCATAATGGAAAATATTGCATAGTAGATATTGCATATTAGAAAAATGACAGATATTTCCAACCTGAAATATCTGAAATATCTGAACCTGAAATCAGTCTGAAGAAGGGTCTCGACCCGAAACGTAACCTATTCCTTCGCTCCATAGATGCTGCCTCACCCGCTGAGTTCCTCCAGCATTTTTGTCCACCTTCGATATTTCGAACCTTGTAAGTTGACCAGCCATATCATTGACAGGGAGAACGTGCAAACATCACGCAGACAGCACCCGAGGCCAGGATGGAACCATGGTACTGTGGTCTCTGGTACCGTTTGGCAGCAGCTCAACAAGTTGCACCACAGTGATGCTCTCAATTAGCAAGTAATCCAGGGAAATAGCCATATCTATAATGTTTATGCTTTAAAGCGACTGCAATTACCAATGGCAGAAAACAGAACAAAGCTAAGTGTTTGTGAAATGACTTCTAATTAGCAATGAATCTTAATAGCAGTTCTGTCGCCCGTGTTTATTGTTAAGTACAGCCAGGCACATGTTTCTTAAAGGGAAATTATCTCGAATTGTTTACTGATTCCTTTATCGGTTTTTAAATTGGGAAACCACTATTGTTTAGAATAGGATGAACGTGAATGAGATCGATCATGGGATTATAATTAGATGCTGCCAAAAAATTGATTTTCTCCGAGATCTTCGGTTTCCTCCCACGCTCCAAAGACGCACAGGTTTGTAGGTTAATTGGCTTGGCATAAATGTAAATTGTCCCTAGTGTGTGTAGGATAGTATCAATGCGTGGGGGTTGCTGGCCAGTGCGGACTCGATGGGCCAAAGGGCCTGTTTCCACGCTGTAACTAAAACTAAACTAAATTAAATCATAGAATTTAAAGCATAAAGTAGGCCAGTTGACATTGTGCCAGAATGGATGTCCACTGGTCTTCAACCCACTGCCTTACCCTTTAAATAAATATTCATTTTATTTTGAAAGTTGCTGCAGAAAGGACTTCCACTGCTATATCAAACAATACATTTTAGATTTTAAGAACGAACTGCACTGAAAACAGTTCCCATTATCTCCCCAGTCTGATATTTCTCACCAGTTGTCATATGCATTTGGCTTCTGGTCCTAATAAAAACACTTTATTTATTCCACCTGAAACATGCATCATTTTGAAGTTCGCCCTAAGATAAAGAGGCCAACTCAGCTCTCTCCAAATAAATGTTTTGTCATTCTTCCACCATGAAAAGAGAAAAATAAGAGATAGGGAGAGGAGGTGTTCGAGATTCTGAGGGAGAATCAGTTGGATGATGTCCTTATGAAGGTGCTTCATAATAGATTGTTGGCGCACATGTCATTGTTCGCAGTTGTACCATAATGGAAAACCACATCATCTCATTGGATGTCCTCTCTCCAGAAACAAAAAAACAGTGGATTTGTCAGACTTCTATTTCTCATTATAGATCTCTACTACCAGAGAGAGTGGAAGCATCTTGGTTGCACTAATAGGAGGAGATGCATGGCCAATGGTCAAAGGAATCTAGCGAGCGAGCGAAGAGCGAGAGCGAGCTAGGAGCGAGAAGGAGCGAGAGAGCGAGCGAGCGACGAGCGAGAGAGCGAGGAGCGAGCGAGAGCGAGAGAGCGAGCGAGAGGAGGGAGCGAGAGACGAGAGAGAGAGGAGAGAGAGAGAGAGAGAGAGAGGAGAGCAGAGAGAGAGACGAGAGCGAGAGGAGAGAGAGAGAGCGAGCAGAAGAAGACAAAAACGGCACTCCAGTGAAGCTTCCTCGCTCTCCCCCACCCATCTCTCGCATCTCTCCTCTCTCTCTCCCCCTCTCCCCCCCTCGCCCCTCTCTCTCTCTCTCTCTTCTCTCTCTCACACCCCACAAGTCTAATGAGTTTGGAACAAATATTCTGTTTGCTTTTATACTTAGTTTGTTTATAATGGATGCATTTAAAAGGATCTAAATAAAATCAACACAGTAGCTTGGTAATATGGGGCCACACGTGGGGACAAAGGCATCCACTTGCTTACAGGTGTGTGTATAGGACTGGAGGACAATTATAATACAGAAAACACACTGGACGTTTAAGGGCAACACGGGATTGTACTAAAGAATCGAACATTCTGTGTCTGATTTCCACACCTGACCTATTGAGCAAGAACATTGAAATGTTGTTTCATAGAATTTGCCAAATACTAAGCACAGTTACATACGAACACACGGCACATTTTTAGCCAATTGAACTTCCGCTGCCACTATCTAACGGACTACAACCTCACATGGTGATATGCAGCATATAAAGTACCTTAGGGACATAATCATTGGTTAAAATCTAGGAAAAGCCTTACAGCAGGAAAGTCAAGGAAATCGAAGAAATGCAGCAGTAATTAACCACTCTACCTGGCACATTAATTCCTTTATCGTGTATCTATACACTGGAAATGGCTCGATTGTAATCATGTATTGTCGTTCCACTGACTGGTTAGCAGACGACAAAGGTTTGACACTGAACCTCGGTACACGTGACAATAAACTAAACTGAACTGAACTGAAAAGAGCAAACTAAATCTCACGCTTCTAATCTAAAATGAATATACTGCCCAGTCCATCTCGAAATTCTTCTGCATGTTTAACATTCAATAGAAATCTGGAATGGAACATTTGCAGCATAATCTATTGGCATTTTTGGTATGTATGTTCATGGGTATCGTTAAGGCGCTGATTCGTGATTAGTAAGGGCATTTTGCGTTATGGGGAGAAGGCAGGAGAATGGGGTTGAGAGGGAAAGATAGATCAGCCGTGATTGAATGGCGGAGTAGACTTGATGGACCAAATGGCTCAATTCTGCCCCTATAACTTATGAACTTACAATGCATTGGGTACACTAAATCATCCAACTTCTTAAAGTGTGTCAAACTTTCTCCTATGTGATGGGGGGGGGGGGGGGAAGGAGGGGTGGGAGGGGGGGGGGGACTGCTTGTGGTTTAGTGCAGAATTAATGTTTAAATATATCAAAGCAACTCCACTTGATTGTCATCCTTTCTGAAGTGAGCATGTTCTTATGTATACGGTGTTCATCCAAGCATTAAACCAAATCCCACTCACCTTGTCTCCACCGCTCAGCATGCTGCAGGTTACCTGCTTCTTGATCTTCACCTAAAGACACTTTGGGATTTGAAAATAAAAGGGATCCCTAATAAAAGGAATGGGTGGATACGGACTCACACAGGTCATTGAGATGGGGAGATGGCAAGGTCATGGGTGGATCTGAAAACAAAGATGAATTACTTCAGTTCCCAAGGTCGTTTTTTTTCCGATCAGCTGACGGAATAAAAGACACCACAGGGTCCTTTCCAAATTGCCCCTGTTGTGTAGTACTGCCAAGGATTGTGCTCTGAAAACCTCACGATCTATCGATTGAAACTTCCGAATCTAAAACAGGCTTGTTTCGAAATGCTGCCGTCTCACAAGCTGTGCTGCATGCCCCCGTCATGGGATGGAGAGAAACCCTTTGTTTCAACATTGTTATTTCAGGCTGCAGCATCCCAGGCCCGTGTCTGCATTAAGGGGATTAGTTTGATCCAAATATCACCCCCCCCTTTCCATTCCCTTCCATTAATCCCACCCAAAATCCTGGGAAGATGAGGGGCAAGGTCAGGCCGGATTCCAGAATTTACTTCCCAACAAACGGCAAGATCCTTTGAAGTCTGCAAACATAGAGAAGAGTCTTTGATTACTAACTCCAAACATAGAACTTTAGCCACTGGAATCACACCAGAGAACGGCGTGATATTCCATGCATTTGCATGGCTGTGAATTAGACCAACTTATTTCTGGGGATTGATTTGCTCCCATTTTCCATCGTCCTTCTGGAATCTCTTCACAGCGAAGAGTTAATCTCAGGGCTTCTAAAGGGCCTGTCCCACGAGCATGCGACCTGCATGCGGCAAGCGCGACCAAACCAGAAACGGGGGCCGCGCGGAGTGAGTGACATGAAGTTCGAGCGAAGTCCGCGGGAAGTTCGCGCGTGACGTACGGCATGGAGGCGGCTGCGGGACGGCAGGCCGTTGCCGCGCGGAATTTTTAAACACGACAGTTTTTCGGAGCCCCGCGCGATGTCGGGACCAGCTCCGCACAACTCCATACGGCTCCGGCGATCGAAGTGGGACCGGCCCCGCGAGGCCGTACGGCTCAAGCGACCACGTTAGGTCGCGCTTGCCGCATGGAGTCGCATGCTCGTGGGACAGGCCCTTTACTCTTTTCCAGAGGAGAGGAGTTCAGCTTGCCTCCTTGGCAATTATCCACTATCACCTCTGATATCATCCTGGTAAATCTGTTTTGCCTGTGCTCTTAGTTCATTAGTTCCATTACTTTCATACATACCCACAGATGCAATATAATGCAGGAAACAATCAGCAGGCCAGGCAGCGTCTGTGGAGAGAGAAATAAACAAAGTTAACACTTTTAGTTTCGTTTCTAAAACAGACATTAAGGGACAATTTATAATTTGTCTTACAATTTGTCCTATCCTACACTTTTACCAAAGCCACTTAAAGAGACAACGCACAAACAGGCCATTTGGCCAGCACCGACCTGCGATCCACACACACTAATACTATCCTGCACACACTAGGGACAATTTCCAATTTTACCAAGTCAATTGATCTACAAACCTGTACATCGTTGGAGTGTGGGAGGAAACCTGAGCACCCGGGGAAAACGCACACGGTCACAGGTGGAATGTACAAACTCCGTACAGGCAGCCGCCGTAATCAGGATCAAAAGGAGATCTCCGTGCGCTATAAAGGGCCTGTCCCACTTACGCAACCTTTACAACCTCTCATGGCCATAGGACACCTCTCACGACCAAAGAGGCTGTATGGTCGTGAGAGGTCGGGAAGGAGTAGGAGGGGGACCCACAGCCCCATTTATATCAACGGGTCGATGGTTGAAAGGGTCAAGAACTTCAAATTCCTGGGGGTGCACATCTCTGAAGATCTTTCCTGGTCCGAGAACACGAACGCAATTATCAAAAAAGCTCATCAGCGCCTCTACTTCCTGAGAAGATTACGGAGAGTCGGATTGTCAAGGAAGACTCTCTCTAACTTCTACAGGTGCACAGTCGAGAGCATGCTGACCGGTTGCATCGTGGCTTGGTTCGGAAATTTGAGCGCCCTGGAGAGGAAAAGACTACAAAAAGTAGTTAACACTGCCCAGTCCATCATCGGCTCTGACCTTCCTTCCATCGAGGGGATTTATCGCAGTCGCTGCCTCAAAAAGGCTGGCAGTATCATCAAAGACCCACACCATCCTGGCCACACACTGATCTCCCTGCTACCTTCAGGTAGAAGGTACAGGAGCCTGAAGACTGCAACAACCAGGTTCAGGAATAGCTACTTCCCCTCAGCAATCAGGTTATTAAACCTGGCTCGGACAAAACTCTGATTATTAGCAACCACTTTCTGTTATTTGCACTACCAGTTTATTTATTCATGTGTGTATATATTTATATCATGGTATATGGACACATTTATCTGTTTTGTAGTAAATGCCTACTATTTTCTGTGTGCTTAAGCAAAGCAAGAATTTCATTGTCCTATACAGGGACACATGACAATAAACTCACTTGAACTTGAACTTGAGGTCGCCCGCGACATGTTGCCAGGGGTCACCTGTATGGTCGTGAGAGGTCGCCCGCGACATGTCGCCAGGGGTCGCCTGTATGGCCGTGAGAGGTCTCCAAAGAGTCGTAGCGTCTTTTGGTCGCCGCTGAATTTTCAACATGTTGAAAATTTCGGCGACCTATGACGGGTGCCGGCAGTCGCCTGTAAAGGTCGCGTAAGTGGGACAGGCCCTTAAGGCAGCAACTCTACCGCTACACCACCGTGCCGCCCCTGGTTCATTATCTTTCATCAGAACCAGGAAAGGCGAGAATGGTTTTAGTTGCAGTGAAGGGAGAAGGGGGGGGGTGAAAATGAAGAGAGACTGTGATACAATCAGTGGTGATACTGTCTGAAAGAAGACGGGGAAGACTTGTAAACTGCAAGGGGTTTGTCCAGAGATGAAAATTGGAGATAAATAAGGGCAGAACATAGAGAGGCGAAAAACAATGCTGGAAATATGAGATATGGAATATAGCAGTTCCACAAAATATGAAACAAAAAAAGATGTCTTAAGTACCCAGTAAGTGAGGCCACATCCATGGAGAGAGAAAGTCACTCCCTCTTCTCCCCTCTCCATCAGAAGGGTGAAAACACATATCTCCAGATTCAGGGACTTTCTTCCCAGCTGGTGTCAGGCAACTGAACCATCCTACCAACAGCCTAGTGGTCCTGAGCTACCATCTACCTCATTTGAGAAACTCGGACTATCTTTGAACGGACTTCGCTTGGCTTTATCTTGCACTAAATGTTACTCCCTTTATCATGAATCTGTACACTGTGGGCGCTTGATTGTAATCATGTATTGTCTTTCCGCTGACTGGTTAGCACGCCACTAAAAGCTTTTCACCTCAGTACGTGTGACAATAAACTAAACTAATATTGTGTAGGAAGGAACTGCAGATGCTGCGTTAAACCGGTTAGGCACAAAACGCTGGAGTAACTCAGCGGGTCAGGCATCGATCGTCTTTGGGGAAAAGGAATAGGCAACGTTTCAGGTCGAGACCCTTCTTCAGTCTGATTTGGTTTCTCCAGAGATGCTGCTCGACCCACTGAGTTACTTTTGTGTCTATCTTCAAACTAAACTAATATTGCAGGTCAACAATCTTGTCTTGATGAAAATTGGATTGGGTTGAGGATATGAAATTGTTAAATTCAATGGTGAGTTCCAATCACCATAACATTCCCGGGCACAGAGTTACATGGGCCGTTCCCAGGCTGTTTCTCCAGCTTACATGAGGCTTTCCTTAGCTCATTAATCAATGGCATGGCATTGAGTTCATTTCCTGTCATTGTACATGCATCAAAATGTAAACAAGCAGCAAACAACGCTGATGGAAAAGACCACTGGGTGGAATTGAGGAAGGGAGGAAGTACAGTATTCTGAAGAAGGGTCTCGACCCGAAACGTCACCCATTCCTTCTCTCCAGAGATGCTGCCTGTCTCGTGGAGTTACTCCAGCATTTTGTGTCTATCGTCGGTGTAAACCAGCATCTGCAGTTCGTTCCACCACAAGTACAGAACTCACCCGTGGATCTGTGAGGTTGTGACAGAAAAGTAAACACACATTGTATGAGTTACATCAATGTCTGATTTTTGTTTAGTATTGTTTAGAGGTACAAGGCAGAAACAGGCCCTTCGGCCCATCGTGTCCTCGTTGCACATATGTGTAACGAGATTTGGTATGCAGCTTCCATCCGATGTCACAACTTAAACAACTAATAAACTTTAGATTTAGATTTAGATACCCCGAGAAACATGATTTATAAAAAGAACAGTAAAACAGTCAAAACAGTCTAAAGTGCAACTGTGTCTGTGCCGGGTCGTCTTTGGAGTGTGGGAGGAAACCGCAGTCCCGGAGAAAACCCACGCAGGTCACGGAAAGAATGATCAAACTCTGTACAGACAGCCCGTGTAGTTACATGGGCCGTTCCAAACTCTGTACAGACAGCCCAAGGATCGATCCCGGCTCTCTGGCGTTGTAAGGCAGCAACTCTACCGCTGCACCACCGTGATGCCCCATGGCCTGACCTGTCTGGCTGTGGCGTCATTACTCGAGTCACATTGACACATCCTGCCGTTGTATAGCCTTCACTCCGGCTCGCGCGCGTTCTAGCATGAACTTGTGGACCAATACAGGTTGTCTCGGCTTTACCATCCATTATTGATGAGGTTTTTAAAGCACGGAACATTTCCCTAAAAACTCATTTTCAAAGGCTCAGTGTTATTCATTTGCTGGATGTCTGGAAATTAAAGCAAATTAAGATCAACCAAGAGGAAAGAGACTGGGCAATAATGAAGAGAGACTAAAGGGCAGCACAGTGGCGCAGCTGACGGAGCGGCTGCCTCATGGTGCTGGAGATCTGGGTTCCCTGGTGCTGTCTATGAGGAGTTAGCACGTTCTCCCTGCAACCGTGTGGATTTCCACCAGTTTCCACCCACATTCTAATAATGTACGGGTTTGTAGGTTAATTGACTCTGTAAATTGCCCGTAGTGTGTGGAGAATGGATGTGAGAGTGGAAGAACATCGAACTAGTGTGAACGAGTGATCGATGGTTGACCTGCGCTCCATGAGCCAATGGCCCGGACGGAATCCATGCTGCATCTCTAAACAAAGCTAAATTAAATAGAGAATGATTGACACAGAGTGCTGGAGTAACTCTGCAGGTCAGGCAGCATCACTGGGGAACATGGATAGACAACATTTCGGGTCGTGACCCTTCTTCAGATCCGAAGCGTCACCAATCCATGTTCGGTGATGCTTCCTGAGCACTTTTTTTGTAATCCAGCACTTGCAATTCCTTGTTTCTAAACTAAATAGTTCAAGTTCAAGTTCAAGTGAGTTTATTGTCATGTGTCCCTGTATAGGACAATGAAATTCTTGCTTTGCTTAAGCACACAGAAAATAGTAGGCATTTACTACAAAACAGATAAATGTGTCCATATACCATGATATAAATATATACACACATGAATAAATAAACTGGTAGTGCAAATAACAGAAAGTGGTTGCTAATAATCAGAGTTTTGTCCGAGCCAGGTTTAATAACCTGATGGCTGAGGGGAAGTAGCTATTCCTGAACCTGGTTGTTGCAGTCTTCAGGCTCCTGTACCTTCTACCTGAAGGTAGCAGGGAGATGAGTGTGTGGCCAGGATGGTGTGGGTCTTTGATGATACTGCCAGCCTTTTTGAGGCAGCGACTGCGATAAATCCCCTCGATGGAAGGAAGGTCAGAGCCGATGATGGACTGGGCAGTGTTAACTACTTTTTGTAGTCTTTTCCTCTCCAGGGCGCTCAAATTTCCGAACCAAGCCACGATGCAACCGGTCAGCATGCTCTCGACTGTGCACCTGTAGAAGTTAGAGAGAGTCTTCCTTGACAATCCGACTCTCCGTAATAGAACACTCTTCATTGAAATTGTTCCCAAGAAATGATTTTGCTTTTATCAGGACCCAATTTTTTTCACACCATCAATGGCAGCCCTGCCGAAGCTTTGGAATTCCCTCCTTAAATCATCTTGTTTCTATATCTCCCATCTTCTAAATCAAACCTTAATGCCCAGCAATTTTACCAAGATTGTGGCCATCTAACTGGCTCTATCTCCATGGCTAGCTGTCGAATTGTCTTTGATTGGGCTATGATGGTATATACAGAACGCATCATATAAATGTCGATAGTTATTAGTCAGCAGGATACCGAGTGCTGGCTCAGATAGTTATCACCTTTTTTAACATTATTAGCCTGGGGTTTTGGAAAATTATCTAATTGCACTATTCTCCATTATTTACTGAGTAGTGATCTAATAAAACTGTTGCCCGTAGCTAGTGATCTGTGGTCTTAACATTGAGTCGCACAGTCATAGAGTCATACAGCACGGAAACAGGCCCTTCGGCCCAACTCGTCCATGCCAGCCAAGATGCCTATCTAGGCTAGGATCCAGTGCCCCACCTTGGATCCCTATCCGGAGGGCCCAAACACTGCCGACTACGGGAGTTCCATCAACGGAGGGCTCGAAGCCCCCGACTGTGGGAGAGCATCGAAGGGAAGAGATTTGAACTTTTTTTGTCTTCCATCACAGTGAGGAAGGTGGAGGAGTCACTGTGGTGGATGTTTATGTTAAAATGTATTTTTGTGTGTTCCGTTGCTTTTTATTTGTAAGACTGACTTGGCAAATGAAATTCCTCGTGTGTTGCAAAGCATACTTGGCTCATAAAGTAGTGTTGCAATTGTGATTGTGTGGCAGAAGAGGGAAAACTTGCCATGATGGTCCAGGAATGAAGACCAGGCCTTGCAACTCGATGCAAGTTTAACATTCCTGTCAATCTAAACTTTGCAACAATCAGTGACCCAGCAGGTTTATTCTCAGAGAGATGAAGAAAGACGGAACTGAGACGAAGAAACTGCAGATGCTGGTTTACAAAAAAAGACAAAGTTCTGGAGTAACTCAGTGGGTCAGGCAACATCTCTGGAGAACATGGACAGGTGACATTTCAGGTCGGAACACTTCCTCAGCCTGAAGAATGGTCTTGTACCGATAAGTCACCTATCTGTATTGTGCGGAGATGCTGCTTGACCCACTGAGTTGCTCCAGCACTTTGAGTCTAAGGTCATTCTCACATTGGTACCTTCCTAGTGACAGAAGTTAATACTTGAAGCAGCTAAGGACAGACAAATATTGAAGTGTAAAATATCTCAGCAGAGACAGTGGTCCTTTATTTTGTACATTTGTAAAAGAGCTAATCATCCAAATATCCTTCCTGTATCATCAAGCATTTCCATCTTTGGATCATACATTATGAAGGCTTTTGATTCCATTATGTTCCTGAGAGCAATCAAATCAGTACCACTCGTCCATTCGTTCTCTCCATAGATGCTACCTGGCCCGCTGAGTTACTCCAGCACTTTGTGTCTATCTTCGGTGCAAACCAATATCTGCAGTTCCTTCCTACACACATTCCAATATTTAGTTTAGTTTAAAGATACAACATGGAAACAGGCCCTTCAGCCCATCGATCGCCCGTTCACATTATGTTATCCCACTTTCATATTCACTTTCTACACACTAGGGGCAATTTACAGAGGGCCAATTAACCTACAAACCTATACGTTTTTAGGACATGGGGGGAGAAACCAGAGCACCCGGAGGAACCCCACGGGGTCACAGGGAGAACGTGCAAACTCCATACAGACAGCACCCGAGGTCAGGATCAAAGCTGGGTTACTGGTGCTGTGAGGTAGTGGTTCTCCCAGCTGCATCACTGTGCCACCCACAATATCTCTGCCATTTTGCTTTGCAAGCAGGTCATCCAATTACCCTTTGAAAGTTATGAATGCGTTTGCTCCTACCTGTCTATGTTGCTTGGATTCCCTTCTTGTACAGATACGGTGCCTGAAGTGACGGTCTCACAAGGTTCTGGCTCTCAGGCAGTGCGTTTCAGATCAGGACAAGCTGTGTATTTAGCTATGTGAATCCTACTGCAAACAGCCATTCAATTATTAAAATATCATCATCATCCAACACCACTCCCAATCTCCCACCGAGCAATTTTGGATTGAGATTGCTGCTTTCCCCTCATTTGATCACTCTGCCATGTGGGATTATGTCAAAGCATTGATAAAATCCATGTGAAAAACGTAAAATACATTTCCACCCAGTATGTACATTTGAGATAAAATCTTTGGATATTAAGGGAATCGAGAGATATGGCGGTTCAAACAGGCAAGTGTAGGATCAGCCGTAATTTTATTGAATGACAAAGCAGGCCCAGGTGGCAAATTGTTGACTTATCCTGTCAGATTGGATTAAAGCCTCACTTCCAGGAGTAGATCTTGAAACATGTAGTGTGTAAAAAGGAAATGCAGATGCTGGTTTAAACCGGAGATAGACACAAAAAGCTGGAGTAACTCAGCGGGACAGGCAGCATCTCTGGAAAGAAGGAATGGGTGACCCTTCTTCAGTCTGAAGAAGGGTCTCGACTTGAAACATCACCCGTTCCTTCTCTCCAGAGATGCTGCCCGTCCCGCTGAGTTACTTGGGACGACAGGTGGCACAATGGGCTAAGTGTTCGGCTGGCAACCGGAAGGTAGCCGGTTCGAATCCCGCTTGGAGTGCATACTGTCGTTGTGTCCTTGGGCAAGACACTTCACCCACCTTTGCCTGTGTGTGAATGTGTGTGAGTGATTGGTGGTGGTCGGAGGGGCCGTAGGCGCAGATTGGCAACCACGCTTCCGTCAGTCTGCCCCAGGGCAGCTGTGGCTACAGAAGTAGCTTACCACCACCGAGTGTGACTGAGGAGTGAATGAATAATGCGATGTAAAGCGCCTTGAGTATTAGAAAGGCGCTATATAAATCCCATCCATTATTATTATTATCATTACTTCAGCATTTTGTGTCTACCTTTGATTAAAACCAGCATCTGCAGTTCTTCAGTCTGAAGAAGGGTCTCGACTTGAAACATCACCCATTCCTTCTCTCCAGATGCTGCCTGTCCCGCTGAGTTACTCCAGCTTTCTGTGTCTATCTTCAGTTTAAACCAGCATCTGCAGTTCTTCTGTCTAAAGAAGGGTCTCGATCCGAAACATCACCCATTCCTTCTCTCCAGAGATGCTACCTGTCCCGCTGAGTTACTCCAGCATTTTGTGTCTACCTTTGATTAAAACCAGCATCTGCAGTTCTTTCCAACACATGATGCCAAGTTAAAGTGATCTCATGATCCATATCCCTCTATTCCCTGCACTTCTATGTGCCTATCTAAAAGCCTCTTAAACACCACTACCATACCTGCCTCCACCACCCCTGGTAAAGCATCTCAGGCCCCCACTACTCTCTGTGAAAGGTTTAGTTAATAATTGAATTTAAACAATAATTAGGATTTTATAGAACATTTATCATGTGTGTTTATTAGTCCACTCCCTACACTTTAAGATCATAAGGCCATAGGTCTTATAAGAGATAGTAGAATTAGGCCATTAACCCAACAAGACTACACCATTCAATCATGCCTGATCTATCGCTCCCTCCTAACCCCATTCTCCTGTCTTCTCCCCATAATCTCTGACACATGTACTAATCAAAATGTTTAACACATATGGTAGAGCTCATTGTTTTTCTAAATTAAAATCGTTATTCTAAAACCAGAACAATTTACCTGTTACCTCCAAACGCAGAGGTACAAGTAACAATTGTTCTCTCTACTGCATCGTAACATTACATGTCAGCTAGAGTTATTCAGGGATGCATCATAGTTGATTCTGATCATACACCTCGCCATGTGTAGCAACATGGATATTTCAAAATTAGTTTGGGATATGAGATAAGTATCAAAACCCTCATTATTGCCTGTCCTTTATGGCCTGCCGGGGCTGCACGGTGGCACAGCGGTAGAGTTGCTGCCTCACATCACCAGAGACCCAGGTTCGATCCTGACTGCGGGTGTGTCTGTATGGAGTTTTATGTTCTACTTGTGGACCACGTGGGTTTTCCCCGGGTGCTCCGGTTTCCTCCCACACACCAAAGACGTGCAGGTTTGTAGGTCGATTGGCTTTGGTGAAGATTGTAAATTGTCCCTAGTGTGTCAGGTTGTGCGAGTGTACGGGGATCACTGGTCAGCATGGACACGTGGGGCTGAAGGGCCTGTTTCTGCACCGTATCTCTAAACTAAACGATACTAACTAAACTTAACTAAACTAAACTAAACTAAACTTAACTTAACTTAACTGTTCCAAGAAAATCTTGTTTGGATACTCATCTTGGATTCACTCTTCATGAAGATCACACACGATTCTGACTCTCAAGCATAAACTGTGATGTTCTTCCAAAAAGGTGGGAGGTGATGGTGTTCAAACAGCATTGCCAACACCAAGTGATGGAGGTCACAGAACAGAAAGTTCCTGCTGAAATAACACTGGTGAATGACTACACTACATTACATAAGCACTAGTCACTGCAGCCAAATACTGGAGTGGGATAAGCATTGGGTTTGATGGCTGATCGAATCACTGGTCAGGCAAAGTGCATTATCTGAATTGAATGGGGTGTTTCCCAAGGGAGTTACTCTGGGAGTTAAAGCATGTCTAACTGTTTTTCTGCAATTCTAATGCAAAGACAGTACAAGGAAAGTGCCACAGATCCATTCGGGGTGTGACATGTTACATACTGTCTCAGCGATTCGACAGTGACTTTAGACTTAAGAGATGCAGTGCGGAAACAGGCCCTTCGGCCCACCAAGTCCATGCCTGCCAGCAATCACCCCGTACACTAGCACTATCCTACAATTTAACCAAAACCAATTAATCTATAACCCTGGTAGACAAAAGTGCTGGAGAAAGTCAGCGGGTGCAGCAGCATCTATGGAGCGAAGGAAGTAGGCAATGTTTCGGCCCGAAACGTTGCCTATTTCCTTCGCTCCATAGAAACTCAGCGGGTACAGCAGCATCTATGGAGCGAAGGAAATGGGCAACGTTTCGGCCCGAAACGTTGCCTATTTCCTTCGCTCCATAGATGCTGCTGTACCTGCTGAGTTTCTCCAGCATTTTTGAGTACCTTCGATTTACCAGCATCTGCAGTTCCTTCTTAAACCTATAACCCTGTATGCCTTTGGAGTGTGGGAATAAAGAAGAAGGGTCTCAACCCGAAGCATCACCTTGTCGTTCTCTCTGCCTGACCCTCTGAGTTAATCCATCATTTTGTGTCTATCTTCGGTGTAAACCAACATCTGCTGCTCCTTCCTACACATGTAGATAAGAGATTGGCTTGGCATACTGTTCGGCACAGACGTTGTGGGCCGAAGGGCCTGCTCTTGTGCTGTACTTTTCTATGTTCTTTGTTCTGATCCTTCTGAATTGAATTTCTTAATTCTCCGCAGACCAGGCGAAGCTCCTTCTTCTGTGCCAGAAGCATGCTTTAATCCTACTCGGCCCATGGTTCCAGAATTATTTCACAGCAAACGACACAGGAGAATCAGAGCAATAACAGTGCAGTCAGAACAGGATGGAAAAAAAAAGTCATGGATAAAAGAGCATGTCTAATGAAATCTCCAATCGCGAGAGGATTGGAAAAACAGCATGGAAACAGGCGCGTCACCCATGCCAACCATCGATCACACCTACACACTTGTACGGAGAAAACCCAGGTGGTCACAGGGAGTGCGCACTGGCAAACTCCGCACAGACAGCACCGATAGTCAGTATTGAACCCGGGGTCTCTTGACACTGTGAGGCAGCAGCTGTACCACCGCGCCACTGTGCCGCCCTATAGTAGCAGCTGTCTGTGTAACAGGGAGCGTGCTTTGATGTACGTGTATGATCCTGGCAAAACGCTGCAACTCAGGCTGGTCAGCAGAAAAACATACAGGGACAGGAAAATGATGTATGGAATTGTACGACCGACTCATAAATCACTGACAGAGAACATGCCTTTCCTTTGTGCGAAGACTGAAATATAAATTGAACAAGAAGGAATCCGTAGAGTCACTGAATTGACATGATTTTGGACCGTAAATCTATCTACCCTAAATATCCAGAAGGAGATATTTTTCACTCAGCAACTTTACTGATCTGGATTTTAAGGTTTGTAAAAGCCATGGAGGCAGTTTCACCAACATGACTGAAGACAGAAGGTTTTGGTTTTAATCAAAGGTAGACTCGCCCCTCTGCAGGAACTATACATCAGGAGGTGCAACTCCAGAGCCAATAAAATCATGGGAGACCCCTTCCACCCCTGCGACGGACTGTTCCAGCTGCTACGGTCAGGCAAACGCCTCCGTTGCCATCCGGTGAGAACGGAGAGGTTGAGAAGGAGTTTCTTCCCAGAGGCCATTCGGACTGTAAACTCCTATCTCACTAGGGACTAACTTTACTGAACCTTTTTCCTTCCGCCCACAATATTTAATATGTAAAAGAATATGTGATTGTGTTTGTAGTTTGTTTGGTTGTTTGTTTGTTTGTATTTTTGCACAAAGTCCGCGAGCATTGCCACTTTTCATTTCACTGCACATCTCGTATGTGTATGTGACGAATAAACTTGACTTGACTTGACACAAAGTGCTGGAGTAACTCAGCGGGTCAGGCAGCATCTCTGGAGGAAGGGAATAAGTGACGTTTCCGGTCGGGACCCTTCTTCAGACTCAAGAGTGAAAACAGCACTGGATCTACTCTGGTCTAGTCTGGTCTAGTCTGGTCTGGTCTAGAGATATGGCGCAGAAACAGGCCCTTTGGCCCACCAAGTCCGCATCGACCAGCTACCCCCGCACACAAGCACTACCCTACGCACACTTGGGACAATTTACAATTATACCAAGCCAATTAACCTACAAACCTGTACGTCTTTGGATTGTGGGAGGAAACCAAAGATCTCAGATCTCAGGTCATGGGGAGAAAGTACAAACTCCACACAGACAACACCCGTAGTCAGGATCGAACCCGGGTCTCTGGTGCTGTAATGCCCCTGTCCCACTTGGGAAACCTGAACGGAAACCTCTGGAGACTTTGAGCCCCACCCAAGGTTTCCGTGCAGTTCCCGGAGGTTGCAGGTGGTTGCAGGTAGTGGAAGCAGGTAGGGAGACTGACAAAAAAACCTCGGGGAACCGCACGGAAACCTTGAGTGGGGCGCAAAGTCTCCAGAGGTTTCTGTTCAGGTTTCTTAAGTTGGGACAGGGCATTAGGCAGCAACTCTACCTCTGCACCACCGTATCTATATATACTTGGAAGTTATTGCAGGGGTAAGGAAGGGAAGGTAGAGGGGTTGGATTAGTAAGGCCGCTCTTTCAGGGGCTTGTTTCAGGAATGATATGACAATTAGCCTCCGACTGAGTTGTATGATTTTATGGTTGTAACAAACAGAGCTGAAGTCAATCAATCACCTCAGCCGTGCTACCAAGAAGTGTGGTGATGAATGGGTGAAGCAATATAAACAATCCGTCACAGTAATATCATAATTCATAAAAAGACATTAGTATGCAGAGCCTAAACACTATCCCCGCTGGTCAAATTACTGTCAAACGCGTTATTAATATGCTATGTTTAAAGACTCTAACAGTGAAAAATTTACTAATTAGGACAACAGAATTGGAATCTCCTCTGGGAATGTTGTCCTTATCTCTACTGCGACTTTACTTTGTAATTCCATTGTCAAAATCAAACTTCCTCTTTGCAACTTTTACCAACTCGATACACAAATGGAGACCAAAACAAGATCATACATTGAGATCTGAGTTAACACACACCATGGCAAAATGGATAGGGCAGAAGGAGAGTTGACCAAATTGTTGATTTAAGGGTAGTATCGTACGGGTGTCAGAGGTTACGGGGAGAAGGCAGGGGAATGGGGTTGAGAGGGAAAGATAATTCAGCCATGAGTGAATGGCAGAGTAGACACGATGGGCCGAATGGCCTCGTGCTGCTCCTTAACTTATGAACATGTCATTTCAGGTCAAGGCCTTTCTTCAGAGTGATTCTTTAATTTCTTGTGTCTTTAGAAGAATAAGGAGGTCTTGATGAAGGTCCCGAACAACTGTAACATTGGTGGAGTTACAGATTGAGGGAGGAGAGAGGTCATGAGGAGGAGGCCATTCGGCCCTTCGAGCCAGCACCGCCATTCATTGTGATCAAGGCTGATCGTCCCCTATCAATAACCCTTGCCTGCCTTCTCCCCATATCCCTTGACTCCACTAGCCATTAGAGCTCTATCTAACTCTCTCTTAAATCCATCCAGTGACTTGGCCTCCACTTCCCTCTTTGGCAGGGAATTCCATAAATTCACAACTATCTGGGTGAAAAAGTTTTTTCTCACCTCAGTCTTAAATGACCTCCCCTTTATTCTAAGACTGTGGCCCCTGGTTCTGGACTCGCCCAACATTGGGAAATATTTTCCTGCATCTAGCTTGTCCATTCCTTTTATAATTTTACATGTTTCTATCAGATCTCCCCCTCATCCTTTGAAACTCCAGTGAATACAAACCTAGTCTTTTCAATCTTTCCTCATATGACAAGTCTCGCCATCCCAGGGATCAATCTCGTACATTTTAACAAACAAAATGCCAGTCTGGTTACGGAGATCTGAGAGACTGCAGATGTTGGAACCTTACGCAAAGAAAAAACAATCTGCTTGAAGAACTCAGTGGGTCAGGCAGCATCTGTGAAGGGAAGCGTTTTGGCCCGAAAGAACAATAGTTGTCCATTTTCCTCCAGAGATGCTGCAAAATTCCACCAATGATAAGACACAAAATGCTGGAATAACTCAGCAGGTCGTGCAGGAAAAGAATAGCTGACGTTTCCGATTGAGACCCTTCTTCAGACTGAAAGTCAAGGGAGAGGGAAAGTAGAGATATGAAGAGGTACAAAGCCCGAAATGTTGCCTATTTCCTTCGCTCCATAGAAACTCAGCGGGTACAGCAGCATCTATGGAGCGAAGGAAATAGGCAACGTTTCGTCCCGAAACGTTGCCTATTTCCTTCGCTCCATAGATGCTGCTGCACCCGCTGAGTTTCTCCAGCATTTTTGTGTACCTTCGATTTTCCAGCATCTGCATTTCCTTCTTAAACACAAAGGAATGGAAGGTATTTGCAAAAGGACAAATCAAAGCCAGCGATGATGATCAAGGAAAGGTGGAGCCAAATTGTTTTGTGCCAACCCAATTATATTGGATACTTGTAGAATGAAGGGTCCCAGCCTGAAACGTCACATTACCATGTCCTCCAGAGATGCTGCTGAGGTATTCCAGCACTTTGTGTCCGTTAATATTGGCTTCTTAATAGGCATGGTTGGTCACATTTATGCCTATGGAGGTCCATAGGCCATTGTAGATTGACAAGAGTCAGAGTAATAGATGAGCAAAGCTTGGCACACAACCGGATATGGGCAGAAGAGCTTGGGTGAGCTGAATTCTCCAAGAGGAAGATGGAAAGAAATGTTAAAAAGCACAGAGGGCTTTGGCGGAGTAAATAGAACAAAATTAATCCAATTGCGAGACTGGTCAGAAACATTGACAATATTGTCCATTGTCAAAATCAGTGATTCCCAACCTGAGACCATGTGGCAAATTTCAGGGGGGCCACAGAAAAGTTTTGGGATTTAGGGGGCCACAGGTTCAATGAAGGGGGCCACAGAGCTACCAACCTGTTGCCTCCTAAATTTCAGTTCTAACAAATTTAAATCTATGTAGTTGAAATATTTTTGATGTTTGTGGAATAGAATAAAAGAGAATTAATTAATAGACACTGATATTTTTTAGGAAGGTATTATAATATTGAAGTACTTTTTTTCCGCTAATAATGTCAGGGGGGGGGGGGGGGCACAGAAAAACTAAAAGATCCCAAGGGGGCCATGAGCTAAAAAAGGTTGGGAAACACTGGTCAAAATCGTAGAAATACAATACAATACCTTTTATTTGTCATTTGAACCTCACATGAGGTTCAAACGAAATTTGGTTTCTGCAGCCATACAAGAAAAGAACCAAGACACACACCAACACAATTCACACAAACATCCATCACAGTGAATCTCCTCCTCACTGTGATGGAAGGCAAAGTCTTGTCTCTCCCCTGCTCTCCATTCCTCTCCCGAAGTCGAGGTCAAAGGCCCCGGCGGGCGCTAGCAAGTCCGCGGCCACTCAAAGCCACGCCGGGCGATGTAAGGCCCTGCCCCGGGTCTTGATGTTGGAGCCCCCGGCGGGCTCTAGCAAGTCCGCGGCAATTTAAAGCCACGCCGGGCGTTGTAAGGCCCCGCTCCAGGTCACTCTGAACCCCGCAATTCGGGCGGGAGAAGTCGCCGTTGCCGGTGCCCCGCAAAGCGGTCTCCCACCGGGGACCCGCGGGCTCCCGGTGTCACCATCCACCGGAATCGGGTCGCAGCAGCTCGCCGCCGCAGCTCTCCACGCTCCGAAGCCGGCCAGCTCCACGGAGGTAGGTCCGCGGCTCCGCAGTTCCGCAGCTCCGCAGCTCCGCAGCTCCGCAGCTCCACAGGCTCCGTGACTTGAGCCTCCAGGTCGTTCCGGTTGGAGGCCGCTCCACGGCGCTAGGCCCCAACGGCAACGGAGGCCCGACAGGTAAAAGGTCGGGTCTCCATGCAGGGAAGAGATTTAAAAGTTTCCCCCACACGTACACATTTAAAAACCCGCTACAAACTAAACCCTCGACGGGAAATATTGTACAATTGGCAAAAGTACCAGAAACAAAAGTTTCTTGACCTGAAACGTCGCCCATTCCTTCTCCCCAGAGATGCTGTCCTGCCCCGTTGAGTTACTCCAGCACTTTGTGTCTATCTCCAGAAAAGTTTCTCCGGGCAATATTTACTTTTCCACATCTGCTTGCTGAAATCTGGAATGTACTGACTCGAAAGCTGAAGGAACAAGATTAAAACAAGTCTTTGAAAATGGAAGCTGATAAATAATTTAAATTTTTTTTTTTCACAGTAAGTAAACCAGGAGGGGAAGTGAAATGATTTCAATTCAACACGTTTGTTATTACATTTGTTATCTAATTCCTTCATCTGCAACTCTATTCTGAGAATTGTGTTATTTATTCTGAATAAACTAGTCAGACTGAAACTGAAGGAAGGCAAAGTGGAATTCATGGAATCACTGCAGACAACACTTCCACATTATGCCCACTTTGCCTTTTTAGTTTAGCTTAGTTTAGAGATCCAGCACGTAATCAGTTTTTAAGAAGGAACTGCAGATGCTGGAAAATTGAAGGTAGACAAAAGTGCTGGTGAAACTCAGCGGGTGCAGCAGCATCTATGGAGCGAAGGAAATAGGCAACGTTTCGTCCCGAAACGTTGCCTATTTCCTTCGCTCCATAGATGCTGCTGCACCCGCTGAGTTTCTCCAGCACTTTTGTTTACCAGCACCTATAGTCAGGCCTTTCGGCCCATCGAGTCTGTGTCGACTAGCGATCCCCCCGCATTAACATTGTCCGACACACACTAGGGACAATTTCACATTTATACCAAGCCAATTGACCTACAAACCTCGACATCTTTGGATTGTGGGAGGAAACCGAAGATCTGTCATTGAAAGTAGGCATGCAGGTGCAGCAGGCAGTGAAGAAAGCGAATGGTATGTTAGCATTCATAGCAAAAGGATTTGAGTATAGGAGCAGGGAGGTTCTATTGCAGTTGTACAGGGTCTTGGTGAGACCACACCTGGAGTATTGCGTACAGTTTTGGTCTCCTAATCTGAGGAAAGACATTCTTGCCATAGAGGGAGTACAGAGAAGGTTCATCAGACTGATTCCTGGGATGTCAGGACTTTCATATGAAGAAAGACTGGATAGACTCGGCTTGTACTCGCTAGAATTTAGAAGATTGAGGGGGGATCTTATAGAAACTTACAAAATTCTTAAGGGGTTGGACAGGCTAGATGCAGGAAGATTGTTCCCGATGTTGGGGAAGTCCAGAACAAGGGGTCACAGTTTAAGGATAAGGGGAAAATCTTTTAGGACCGAGGTGAGAAAAACATTTTTCACACAGAGAGTGGTGAATCTCTGGAATTCTCTGCCACAGAAGGTAGTTGAGGCCAGTTCATTGGCTATATTTAAGAGGGAGTTAGATGTAGCCCTTGTGGCTAAAGGGATCAGGGGGTATGGAGAGAAGGCAGGGATGGGATACTGAGTTGGATGATCAGCCATGATCATATTGAATGGCGGTGCAGGCTTTAAGGGCAGAATGGTCTACTCCTGCACCTATTTTCTATGTTTCTATCTCGGAGAAAGTACACATGGTCATGGGGAGAACGTACAAACTCCAATACAGACAAGCACCCGTAGTCAGGATCGAACTTGGGTCCCTGGCGCTGTAAGGCAGTAGCCCTACCCCTTAGCCACCGTGCCACCCTTAAGCCGACATCCAATCACCCCATTTTCTTTATACATAGCTGAAGAAATGATTTCTTTGTGCACGTCGCAATTGCTCTTCAAAAGATCGTTGAATCTGATTCCAAGTGCGCAACTAACTTTGGGATAGAAAAACGAACAATCATGCCTATCGGGAAACGCGCTGAAGATCCCTCAGCAATACTGGAGGAAGGGAAGATTGTTCTCCAAGCAAATGGACATCATTCAGGCAGCCGAACCAAAACAGATTCATTGGTCATCCATGTTGTTGCTGTCATGGGATCCTGCTCTGCACAAAATGATTGTTTTATTTGCCAAGATAACAGCTGTTGCTGCAGCTCAGTGTAATTCGGTGCGTGTACAGGACTGGGAATTAATTGGGGCGAAAATCTAATGTCAGGGACGATTGTGAGAACAAAATGCTCTCTTTCCACAATATCACTA
The DNA here is from genome assembly GCF_010909765.2 of Amblyraja radiata. NCBI lineage: Eukaryota > Metazoa > Chordata > Chondrichthyes > Rajiformes > Rajidae > Amblyraja > Amblyraja radiata. Next base: position 8,324,108 of record NC_045982.1, on the reverse strand, counting down.
AAAGGAAGCTTCTAGATTGTGTCGACTGATTGGGTTATTACTATTGATATCTCTCTCTCTTTATCTATCACTCTCTATTTGTCTT